>NC_048926.1:31493832-31496125 GCF_011077185.1 Oxyura jamaicensis
TGAGTAAGAAAGAAAGAAAGAAAGAAAGAAAGAAAGAAAGAAAGAAAGAAAGAAAGAAAGAGAGAAAGAAAGAAAGAAAAAAAGAAAGAAAGAAAGAAAGAAATACCAGATATCATGAGACTGAAATTAAAGTACCTATCAAAAAAATGTCCATCTAAAGGAAAATGCAAGGACATGTGATTGTATTCAGGAAAGAGAAAAATCTTCAGAGTAGCTCTGTTCAATAACAAGAATTTTAAGAGCTTTGTGTGCTTCCAACCCAGCAGAAAATGGTATCATTTACTATACAATTTTACACCACGATTAGAAAGTACTAACCATTATAGCATTAAAAAGCACTAAGAGATACCAAAGAATGTAAAAAATATCTTACACACCCATTCTGCCATCTGTATCAAAATTTACAATAAATGTCCCAATTACAGAAGTTGTTTGTTCCTGATCAAAAGGTATGTTGGAAGCAATTTCTGCAAGTCTAAGATGATAATTGTAACATCCCATGTTAATTACAAGTTTAAGAAAATTTAATCTTCATGAAAAACAGTCATCCCTGCAAACAGGAAACTCCAAAGCAAAGCAGTATCTACAGACTTGTCTCAAATACAGCATGGTCTCAGGCGACAAGTGAAGGAGCACGTAAATAAAAATCCTTAACGGGTCCGCATAAATAAACTGACCCCTTCACGTATGTCAAGACTGAGAATGCAAATATGATAAGCCCTGCAAAGAAACTGTCATCTCTCTGCCAGGCTATGACCGTAAAAAGGCCCGACAAGAGGATAAAATACGCATGACAGCAAACTGAAGAAGTACCAAGGAGGAGGAAGCATTCAAAAGCCGTACATGCTAGGAAAAGTGGAAATAGCTTAAAAAGGAAATAACATACTTCTGTGAGGAAGGGAGGCGATAGAAAATGCATAAAATATGGATTTCAGTGAAAGAAAACCACAGTTTTTTATTCGCCGGTCGGGAAGAGCCTGGTGAAAGGAGTGAGAAGTGCCTGCTCGCAGCAGAAGCCCTCACAGAGGCAGCTGGTAAGTTTGCTCAACAAATCCGCGAGCCCCTTCATCAAGCTCTCAGAAAACTGAGTTTTCAACCCGATGTGCTCTCTTTTAAGTGGTTGCAGGAGAGTAAACAAAGAAACTAGAAGCCTAATCTGTGAAAAGCTTAGCATCCCCGTCCCTCCCCGCTCCGCCGAGACATAGGAGGAGGATGAGGAGGAGAAGGATGGGGAAGGAGCCCATGGGGGTCCCTAAGGGCCGCTCGCCCCACGGACCCCGCTCCAGCGCCAAACCCCAGCCGCGCTGCCCTCCCCATCCCCCCTCGGCCGCCGGCTGGAACAGCCGCGGCCACACCAACAGCCCCCTCCCCACCGCCAACAGCCCCCTGCAAGCGGCTCCCTGCAAACGTCGGCTCCGATCCATCGCTCGCCCGCACGCAGCCGCCCCCCGGCCCGCGCTCACCGCAACTCTCCCCCTGCTGCCCGAGCAGGCCGCGCTGAGACCCGCCGGGGAGGAAAGGAGAGAGCTGACAACTGCCGGGGGCGAGCCCCGGGGCAGCCGCGGGGAGAGTTGTGTGCGAGGCACTCGTGTGCCGGGCTGCACACACGCGCGCGGTCACGCACGCGCGCTCACACGCTCACACACTCACACAACACACACGAATTCTATGCGCGCTCACGAGAGGGCCGAAAGAGGCGGCAAAGACGGAACGGCGGCGGGGGAAACGGGTCGGCGGCGGGGCAGTTACCTGGTCATGCTGGCTTTCCCGGTCCCAGCAGCAGCCAGCGCCGCCGCCTGCCCGCCCTCCGCCGCCGCCGCCACTTCCCGCCGCCGCCACCTCCTCCCGCTGCTTACACTCGGCTCCGAGGCGGCCAATTTAATCCAAGCCCCGCAGAAGCAGCAGCGGCTGCAGCAGCTACGAGCGGAGCCCCCGGCCGCTGCTGCCGGGCGCGGGTACGTGTCTCTCACAGTCCGGTGCCGGAGAGCGGGAGAGAGTCAACCAGAGTCCGAAAATCCAGCATCCAGCAGAGCCGGGTCCCCGCCTGCCTCCTCCTTCCAGCGCCCCCTCTCCTCCGTTCCGCTCTTCTTTCCTTCTTCTTCTTCTTCTTCTTCTTCTTCTTCTTCTTCTTCTTCTTCTCCTTCCTGCGGCGGCGGCGGCTGCTGCTGCTGCTCCCGGGCGCGCTCTCTGTTCCCGAGCCGCTGCTCTGTTTCCCCTCCTCCTCCTTCTCCTCCTCCTCCTCCTCCTCCTCCTCCTCCCTCTCCCTCTCTCTCTCTTCTTCTTCCTTCCCCCC
>NC_048926.1:31496225-31504530 GCF_011077185.1 Oxyura jamaicensis
CCCCCTTCGCTTTTTTTTTTTTTTTTTTTTCTTTCCTTTCTTTCTTTCTTCCTTCCTTCGTCTCTGTTTCAGTAGATTCTTTGGCTACAAATAGCAGCGAGGTCGCTACCCGGGCTCCCCCTACTCTGCAGCTCCCCCACCTCCCGAGGGAAGAAAAAAAAAAAAAAAAAAAAAGGGGGGGGGGCGCAAACAAAAGCGAGGGGAGAGGGCGCGCGGCGGGCAGAAATCTCCGGAAGCCTTCCCCGGGAGCCCCGGCACCAGCACCCCCTGCCTGCCCCTCACCCCTCCGGGGGAGCAAGGGGGCGAGCGGGGCGGTGAATGCGCTGGTGGAGACGGCGACTCTCCGTGTTTTGTGCGTGTTTGGGGGGGATTTTTGTGTTTGTTTGTTTGTTGCTGCTCGTTTTTAATCCTCTTAGGCTGTGTGGATCACAGGATCTGCAGGGCTCCGAGCGCTGGGAAGGGATTGCTGCCGAGCCCCCGGGAACGGAGCGGGGATGCAGGCAGCGCCCACCCGTGCCCGCGGGCTGGGGGCACGCGCGCCCCCGCGCCGCACACGCACACGCGTGTGGGGGTGACGTCACCCCGCAGCGGGCCGGGGTGCGCCTCCCGCCCGGGGACGACCGGGCATGGCGGGGGATGCGCGGCTCTGGGGCCGGGCGGCGGGGCCCGGCGTCTTGGTGGGGCTCTGCCTGCCACCAAACTTGGCGGGGGTGGAGCACTCTCGACTTCTCGTCCCGATTTAGGCCGAGCCGAGGGAAGGCTGGGGGTTGCCGGATCGAGGAGGTGCGTCAAGAGGGTTGTTGCAAGGCTGTGTTTGCTCGTGCGGCCACGGCTGCACGCGGCGGGTTCCTGATTTTCTCTTTGAGGAAGGGTCAGATTTCCCGCCCGGCTTGGAGGTGCCGCGGAGCTGAAAAGAAGTCCTTGCTTTCCTTGTCCTGTCCCATCACTCCCCTGTAAAGAGGAAACAGCGCACAGGACACTGGTGGAAACTAACAGGATTTCAATGAGAAGCTTTTTGGGAAGAACCTCACTGTTGACATGTAGGCATCTTCAGAAGCCCAGAGCACATTCCCTATGTGCCTTGGTTCCTCCTGCGCAGAAGGCGTGTGAGGTGTCAGGATGCGCTTGGTGAAAGTGCTGGTCAGCCAGTGTGGTGGCAGGAGCCCATCAGGATGGATGCCCCACAAGTCACCAGGCAGATGGCCACATGCGTGAAATGGCCGGCAGGTGCAGGGTTTGCCAGGCTGGTGCTTCCCATCTTCATGGGTACTTCATGGGTATTTACTGCAAACAAACTTTTCAGTCCAGCTGTGGAGCCACTGATTCTGATACCAGCCATGGTGATCGCAACAAAGTTTGTTGCAGATCATAGCTACATTTCTGCAGAGGGGAGGGATTTGGACATTTTCTTTCATATTATGCTATTTTACATATGCTGTAAGGTAGGGCTGCCAGTGTGAAGTCTGTTTCTGACAAAATTGAAGATAAACTTTGCTCTCTCCCTGTTCTATAAATCACTGTCTTTTGACACTGCCAGTTACACCATGAACAATAGTTGCCCGAATGATCTTAACACTTAAAGGAGCACTAGTCCTTTCGAAATAGTATCTTTCAAAATGCCAAATGACTTTGTAGAAAAATCACTTTGTATGAAAAAGTAAACATGATGTTGGATGTCTTTTTATCTTGTCAGAAAGAACTGTTCAATAAAATGCTGTTTTCAACAAACAGCACCAAAACTGTAAAACAACAAAAATAAAAAAGCTACTTTATTGAAATACATGTGGTTAAAGAAAGCAAAAATTAAATCCTCACCTTTGCTCCCTGGACTCAACTTACTGCCAGGCTGTATGTGCTTTGAAATGGCCATACTAAATAGGTATTTCAGATTTTAATGTTATATCCCAGCAGTTTTTATCAGTATACTTAGCTGTTTTAGTGCTCTTCATGCTGTGATCCTTGCGTGACATTGAAGAATGGAGCAATAAACCAATGCATTTTATATTTTTCTTGTGGTATCACAGTGTGGATGTGAGTTTGGGGACTACATTTAGCTTTCTATTATCTTAGAGCCATAAGCAGGTTGTGTATCTCTTCCTTCTGCTCAGCCAGCATCACAGTTTGCATCAGAAATGAATGTGTTTCATTTAATGTTGGTGTTAAAAACAGATGTAATGAATTTGATATATAAGATGTCCAGGTTTTGCACTGATGCTAAATAATAATAATAATAATAATAATAATAATAATAATAATAATAATCAGAAGAAATGAACCTGAATTAGTAAAAAAAAAAAAAAGAAAGAAAAAAAAAAAAAAAAAAACGGTGTATTTACTCTTGTTTAAGTGTATATCATTACTTGTTAACATCAGTATAAACTTTATACTTAAGATTGTAGTGCACTTGTACACATCCATTCATGTATATATGTGGTTTGGTAGCACAGCTACAATGTTCCTTATTTGTTATCAGAGGAAATAGAACATGAAGGAGCATAACTAATCCATTATAAACTACTCGTTAAAGTGGATGTTTTTTTCCAGAATATGTGAAAATTTCAAAGAAAGTATTCTACACTAGTGGTCTATTTTTGCCAAGATTGCATCCATATGTTACTGTAAGGTTAGTACAGCGCTGAATTGCAAAAACATTTACACATTTTATCAACTTCAAAATGTTTCCCATAAAACACTGAACAATCTCTAAACTGGCAATTAAATGTAATTAAATTAGATTTAAAAGATATGAATCATTTATTTATTTTCTTATTTAAGTTGGAAGGATAAAGGGTTTCATATGTCACTTGAAATTGAGTATCACATACACCACAGAATCATAGAATATCCTGACTCAGAAAGGACACACAAGGATCATTATGTCCAACTCCTGGCCCCACACAGGTCTACCCAAAAATTCATATGACTAAGAGCACAGTCCAAACTCTTCTTAAACTCCTACAGGCTTGGTGCTGTGATTGTGTCCCTGGGGAGCCTGTTCCAGTGTGCAACCACCCTCTTGGTGAAGAACCTCTTCCTGATATCCAACCTGAACCTCACCTGTCACAGCTCGACACCGTTCCTTCAGGTCCTCTCACTGGTGACTAAAGAGAATGGATTGACACCTTCCCCTCTGCTTCCCCTTGTGAGGAAGCTGTATAACGTGATGAGGTCTTCCCTCAGCTTCCTCTTTCCAGGCTGAACAGGGCAAGTGACCTCAGCGGCTGCTCATATGTATTCTGCTCTAGGCCCATCACCATCTTTGTAGCCCATCTCTGGACACTCTCCAACAGTTTTATGTCCTTTTTGTACTGTGGTGCCCAGAACTGCACACAGTACTCGAAGTGAGGCCGTACCAGAGCAGAGTAGAGCGGGACAATCACTTCCCTCGACCATCTAGCCATGCCATGCTTGATCCATCCCAGGATATGGTTGACCCTCCTAGCTGCCAGGTCATACTACTGGCTCATATTCAACTTGCTATCAACCAAAACACCCAGATCCCTCTCTGTGGGGCTGCTCCCCAGCTTCTGGTCCTCCAGTCTGTACGTATAGCCAGGGTTGCCCCTTCCCACGTGCAGGACTTGGCACCTGCTCTTGTTAAACTTCATGTGGTTGATGATTGCCTAGCTCTCCAATCTGTCCAGATCTCTCTGCAAGGCCTTCCCACCCTCAACAAAGCCAACAACTCCTCCCAGTTTAGTATCTTCAGCAAATTTAATCAAAACACCTTTGAGTCCTACATCCAAAATGTTTATGAAAACATTGAAAAGAACTGGCCCTAAAATGGGGGACCCTACTAGTGACTGGCCACCAGCCTGATGTAATCCCATTTACCATAACACTTTGAGCCATACCCATCAGCCAATTGTTGCCCCATTGTATGATGTATTTGTTTAGCTGTATGCTGGACATTTTGTCCGGTAGGGTCCTATGAGAAACTTTATCGGAGGCTTTACTGAAATCCAAAAAGATTATATCAACTGGCTTCTTTTGATCACCTAGATGGGTGATCTCATCATAAAAGGAAACCCAATTTGTTAAACAAGACCTACCCCTTGTGAACCCATGTTGGGAGTGACCTATGACTGCATTGTCACCCAGGTGCACTTCAATACCTCCCAGGATAATCTCCATAATTTTAATAGGCTCTGACGTGAGACTGGCAAGCCTGTAGTTACCAGAGTCTTCTTTCTTATTGAAAATTGGCACAATATTTGCCAGCTTCCAGTCAACTGGGACCTCTCCAGATTCCTGACACTGTTGAAAAACAATTGAGAGGGTTCCCTAGGTGATGTCAGCCTGCTCTCTGAGCACCCTGGGATGAACCCCAACCAGCCGCATGGACTTGTATGGATCCAGGTAGAGCAGCAAATCCTGCACACGTTCACGGGCTGCTGGGAGTTTATTGTTCCCACCATCGCTGCCCAGCTCCCTCAGAGTTTTTATAGAAAAATACATTTTTGACTTATCATTCAAAGTCAGTTGTGTAAATCTTGTTCCCCCTGTTCATCAGCTACTTTCATTATCCTCAATGAGGCTATGTACCGGCAGCGCAAAGTTTTTATAAAGTGCAGAACAAAAGTGAGAGTTTATCCAGATACCTACCTCAGACCATACTCTGAGTGATAGCTGCCATAATTTTTCCAGTACAGCTCAAAGGACCATCTGTATTGCCTCATGTCTCAGTCTCATGCTATTCACATATTAAATAGTACTCTATTAATAGTGTGTAGTACTATTTTCCTCTTGTCTTTTCTGCATTGGATTATTGCTTCTATCCTGGTAAAAGGCATCCCACTAAGCTCCTTAGCACAGTAGGAAATTCCATTAGCAACTGGAACCAATAGACATTAGTTTACTACACTGCAAGATCAAGAAGTGAAGGGGGTACACAACCAGAAAGGATGCTCTCTAATTGCCTCTCCCATTTTTTGTTCCATGCATTATTACAGTTATTTATGATTTATATATGACAAGCTGTAGGCTGAATTCTAACAGATGATTTGTCACAAAACTGTATTGATGCATGGCTTACAAAACAACTACAAGAAACATTTCTGAGTTGCCACACTCATATTTGAAAATTCTCGTCAGAGAGAATTTTCTGGCCGGAGTCACTGAGAGCTCCTATTATTAAGGATAATGTAACAGTACTGGACAACTAAACACATGTTGTATATATGCAAAAAATTATTCAGCTAACACTATTTCAGTAAACATCTTTTAAATGCTGATTTAATACTTCAGCAGACATTCTCAGTACTTGTCTTTATCTTGTAAGCATTTGTGATTCATATTAACAGTTTGAGACAGAGGTAGGGAGAAGGAAGTGGTTTTAGTTTAAATTTTTATTATATTTTTTGCCACGTTCACTATTATTTTCCTGCTGCCTTAATGAGATGAGGCTTTATATATTTGCATGATCTGTCTGGCATTCCAAACAACTTCTGTATGTGCCAGCATCTTTTACCTCCATTTCAGAGAAGGATTCTTGTCTTATACCCTACAGGTCTTAAAACCTGTTAAAATTTTCTTCTGTGGAAACTGGGGTTTGCTAGCAGAAAAGATCCTCTCTACTGTCCCATCATCCCAAAAGGGAGGCAGTTAAAAGTTAAATCCTTACCCAGCCAGCAGCATGGTTAGCCATCAAGTTGGTCTGTACACTGGTCTCAGTCTCTTCATTCTGTTGGTCGCTGCCAGCTGCTTTACTACAGACACATGCAATGGAGTTAGCAGTGAGGGAAGTGTGAAAAGGGTGGTACAACTAGGGGATGCAGCACATAAGTACAAAGGAAGCGGGAAACTTCTTGTATTAGCTTTGTGCTTAAAAAAAAAAAAAAAAAAAAAAAAAAAAAAAAAAAAAAAAAAAAAAAAAAGAGGGCTAGAAAACTAGAAATTAATCAAAGAGTACATAAAAAAGTACATAAAAATCTGTAGGGACTTGGAGATGATGAAGCAGAATCAGCTTTATCAGAGTGCAGTAGAGTATGTGCCACAAACTGATAATAAACAGCAACATATGTAGGGAAAGCTGTAAATAAGATTTCTAGATAGCGGAGACAGCTTTTTCTTTTACTTCTAGAGTATTTAGGGTATCTCAGATGTAATGAGAACTCTGCTAACAATTTTAAAAGATTATACTCAGAATACAGAACAATCTGGTGCTATTTTTCTTAAAAATTCATGCATATGTATATAATGCATATATGCACACAGGTGCAGAAGGTCTGTGTCAAGATTTGTTTTCAATTTGAATACAGTACAGTAGATGAATATTTTTTTTCCTTTGTTTCCTTCTGGTTTCAAAAAGCAGCCTTCATGGGAAGAAGGTACCTGTACATTTTAATGACAGCAACAGAAAACTACCACTAGAATATCATGAATATTTTCTAATATCAAAAGATGAAAAAGTGATTCAATAATAATAATAACAACAACAACAAAAAGTAGACAAATGACAGCTTGCCAGTTCACACCTTTTACAGTGATCAGGGGCACCATACATTAATTAATGTGTGATTATTTTATGTTTTCTTTCATGATCTAGGGAAATAAAATGCACCATTTTGTACCCATAGATCAGAGGTCATGGTGTTTAGAACACCACTTTGTGTAAGTCTTGACAGTAAGTAATTGAATTCACATATTTTAAAACTCAGGATTAAGAGGAAGATTCTAATTCAGTAACTGTGACACACAATTGAAAATTTTGTTAATCTTTTATTTGAATACTGACTTCTACTTCCTAAGGAGACACTTTAGTTTATGTAGCCTCTTTTATATAAAAGTTTTGGAAAATACCTTGTAGAAAACAGAATGTCTCAAAAACAAGCAACAAGATGGAAGCCTCATAAATCTAAATATTCCCTCTTGCTAAATATTAAAGAGATTCAGATCACACCATCGTAAATGGCAATCCTGTGCTGTCTGGCAGCAGAGAAGGGGGTAGAGGGAGGAGTAGGAGAAGTCTTTGTTTATTTCCCAACCCTGCTTCTTGAATATAAGATTTGCTTCTTGAATATAAGATTATTATGGAATTAGTCTGCCCAGTCATCTGAGACAAGGAGTGTTTCTTCATTCTTCTCATGTTAACTCCTTTGCTCTAGTAAATCAAGAGACATAGCACTGGAAGGAAGGTGCAAGACACAGACTATCATAGGAGCAGTGCTGCATTATGGAATGTTAAAAGATAGAATGAGAGAAATTAAAAGAAGAATGTAAAAGAAAATTATTCTCAGCATGTCCTCCATACAGTTACTTACAATTAATATTTTAAAGTCATTATTACTGTGGGCCTATTAATATTTCAACAACAATATGCTAAATTTCTAGTACCAAAACAAGATCTTTTTTCTGAAGTATTCCCTCATGCCTTGTCTTGGGTTTGAATCTACCTCAGGATGGCTAAGTTCAAACCTTTTCTGATGAACCTGCTCAATTCACGCAGATTAAGTTTAAGTCAGTTTTCCCCCCAACATAACTCCCATTAACTTCAGAGGAGGCATTTTCTAAAAACAAACAAACAAACAAACAAAAATGTAATATAGAAAAGTAATTTGATTAGCAGTGTTTGACTAGGAAGAGTTTCAGCCCAGCTGTTAGTGGTCAAATGTCTACATTGCAAAAATGGTGTCTGATTTGATAATTATGTTCAAGTCACAGACTAACAGAACCACAGAATCACAGAATGGTTTAGGCAGTTTGGAAGGGAAATCTGGATGTCATCTCATCCAATACCTCTGCTCCAGCAGCTTCCAGACTAGGTTGCCCAGGAACTGAAGGTTGTCATAGAATCACAGAATCATTATGGCTGGAAAAATCTTCCAAGATCATCTGGTCCAACCACCACCCTACTATCAATGTCACCCACTAAACCATGTCCCTAAGCATCATGTCCAACCTTTCCTTAAACATCCCCAGGCACGGTGACTCCACCACCTCCCTGGGCAACACGTTCCAATGCCTGACTACTCTTTCTGAAAAGAAATGTCTCCTAATTTCCAACCTGACCCTCCCATGGCACAACTTGAGGCCATTCCCTCTAGTCCTATCACTGGTTATCTGCAAAAAGAGGCCAATCCCCAGCTTTCACAACTTTCTTTCAGGTAGGAGACTCCACAACTTCTCTGGACAACCTGTGCCAGTGCTCCATCACCCACACTTTTAAAGAAGTGCTTCCTGATGTTTAGACAGAACCTCTTATGTTCCAGTTTGTGCCCATTGCCTTCCGTCCTGGCATTGTGTACAACTATATTCTCTTCTCTTCTCTTCTCTTCTCTTCTCTTCTCTTCTCTTCTCTTCTCTT
>NC_048926.1:31504540-31506450 GCF_011077185.1 Oxyura jamaicensis
TTCTCTTCTCTTCTCTTCTCTTCTCTTCTCTTCTCTTCTCTTCTCTTTTCTATTCTGTCAAGGACTTCATAGGAAATTAAATTATTTTCTCATTTCTAAACATGTTTCCTCCAGAAATAGCTGTAAGATTTTTAGCAGGTCAATCTAGATAAAAAGTCCTGAGGTCTTTATATACTGTAGAGTGCTATTAATCCAACATTCTTTATGAGCATTGTGTTCATTTTATTTTCAACCTAAAACATAAAATATTGTGAATTCTATACATTTAGATATCAAAAAGAACATTTCTACAGTATGACCAGGACTGACCTGCATAAACTGAATTTCAGTGAAAGAGAAGTATGTTTTACTTATAACAACTCTGTTTTTAACACCTTTATGTTATTTCAGTTTATCACACAGAATCACACAATTTCTAGGTTGGAAGAGACCTCAAGATCATCGAGTCCAACCTCTAACCTAACACTAACAGTCCCCACTAAACCATATCCCTAATATGTTCTGTTCTATCCCATCCATTAATCATTGAATGCGTGCCCACTAAACATTTACTCTGTTTCAGAATGTAGCATATAAGCTATGAACTATCACACCCTTTTAAGGAAGACTGTATTTTGAGCAGAACAAGAGGTGTTAGAACCACATTATCCAAACAAATCTGCTCACCACACAACATTCTCTAATCATTCTCATTCTCAGCAATTTTATTAAAACAGAAATGAGGATAACAAGAATAATCTATATTTTAGCCAAAGAAATTATTAATGAAAAAGGAATGGGAAGACTAAATCTGTTGTATTGAATTCAGATTATTAGCAAGCTAGGGTGCCAGCTCCTCTGTTTTTTAGTGCTGAAGTGCACTTTTCCACATTAAACTATCCCTGTGAGAAAAATAACATATTAGTCACAGTTTTCCAATCAGAGGACTTATTTTTCAACAAAGGAAATAACTTTTTAAAGTTCTAAAATTGATGATTCATTCATGGTCTTTTTTTATTTTATTTTATTTTATTTTTATTTTATTTTATTTTATTTTATTTTACTTTATTTTATTTTTAGGAAGCAAATACAGTTTAATGAGCTTCATGTTTTTATATATCATCCTGACCTACATCCTGACCACAAATATGACTTGGTAAAAATCAAATCCACAACCTAAGAATTAGTTGGTATTTTTTCAGTTGGTTCCCCCACTAAGATGGCAAAAATTCCCTCTACCCTGACATAAAGGACACAAAAGGTGCAATACATTTCAACTACATTGTTAATGGAGTTCTAGAAACATGATACCTGTTTTTAATCTCAGATAAATTCTACATTTTCAAACGCAGTTATGATCAAAAAGTATATTTAAAAAAATAAATAAATTGGTTCCCTCTTCCAATTTACTTTCACTTCCCTCCTCTTGGTTTGGGCCCACAAACTCATCTTTGGTTCTGGAACAATCTTCAGATAGGTTTCTTTTCTCCTGGTGAAGCCACCAGTCTCTTTTCATTCTCTTACAATCACTGACATACAGTGTCTTTCTAGTATTACCTACTTCTTATATACTCTAATATGTCCTTTCTCTTTTCCAAGTGACTATGCTTTCTTATCCTTCTTAGATATTTCCTATCTCAAATTCCAGTTTTTCTGTTCTATTCCAAGACTCTGGTTTACCTTTCTGTTTTCACACTTCTCGAGATTTACCTCATTCTCTATTCTCCAAAACAGCTCTGCCATCATCCTTACTGCCTCCTGAATCCTTCCAACTTTCATCCCAGAAAATTTCATCCCAAAAATCCTTTTTTTTTTTTTTTTTTTTTTTTTTTGAGGTCATAAACAGGTCAGCGCACTATTGCTCAGCATATTGAGGATGCTGTATGTGAAATGTGTTTATTTGATTCGTGTCAGTATGGAACAATGCTAGG
>NC_048926.1:31506460-31523427 GCF_011077185.1 Oxyura jamaicensis
TGTGAAATGTGTTTATTTGATTCGTGTCAGTATGGAACAATGCTAGGGCCGCATGATGAAATATAAGCTCGTATTTAAGAAAAACAGAGTGATTAGTGTACATAGTTCTTGTATCATGCAAAGGAACGATCCAGCAATTTGTGTAAATAGAGGGTTTGAAGGGCAAACATTGAGACTCTAGTCTGGGAGATAAGAGGACCAAGGAGTTTTTTTTTAGGAAACTGCAGACTTTTGCATGGGACGCTGCGCAAGCCTCTGATAACCAGCAAAGAGATCCACCAAATAAGGAGAAAGGGGGAGTTGAAGGACGACCGAAGGACAAAGCCTGGGAGGAAGACTACGAGCCTTCAGCACAAGAGACCCCCAGAAAGACCACCAGAGACTGCTACGCATGCGTCCAGAGAGGGTTTGGATTCCAGGAACTAATTGTAATAACCCCGCCTTTTCTAGGAATAGTGATGAATATGTATTAGTCTAGGAGCATAAAAATCAGACACCTGATGTAACAGGTGCGCGTCCTGGTAGAGCAGAGACTCCCGGTGCACCCAGCGCTGTTTGCTTGCCTCTATTCGCTTAATAAATCACAAAAATCCTATTTGGGACTTAATCATTTATCACATGTAGAAAACAGAGCATCACTCAGAAGTGGGAGGTACTGCGGAAAGGAGAAATTCTGAACACAGAATCTGCATCTGCATATTTCTCCTTGGTATGACATTCAATGGCTAAATGGTTGTTTGCTGTAATGTTGTCTCACATCACTCTGTCCAACTCATTTTGGTGCTACAAGGAGATACTGGTCTCAGAATAAGATACCATATACTTAATATTTAGAAGCTATTTTTCTTCAAGAATTTGAGGAGATGAAACATAAGAGAAAAGAAAGGAGAAGGGTAAGGTTCTATCTTATCTGTTTCTGATCACAAGAAATAGATCACAAATATAACGTCATGTTGAGGGCCATTAGAAACAGTAGTAGAAGGTATAAGCTGTACTATCAAAAACAGGAGTGGCCTTGGGATCTGAAAGATATTGATCTTAATATCACTGGTGTTACTGACTCCTCTTTTCATGTAAAAAAGGGGGTATAAATTCTAATATTTGCATTATTCACTGTCAATAACAAGCCATCTCAGGGCATTTATAGAAGCTTGACCATGCTGACTGTATAGTGAGAGGCAGCTGATTTGAAAGGTGCAGCTTGAAAGACCACTGTAATCTTTTTTCTTTGCATGCTGACTCTCAAGGTAGCAAAATGCAGTGAAGATAGTGGTCATGGAGATGTCTTCCTCAAGCTACACTCATAGCATACCCAACAATATCATCAGCAGGATCTGAAGCAGTAAAGTTTGCTGCAAGAAGATAAATCATTATTTCATTCAATCACACAATTTCTTGGGCTCTGTCTTTTAGTCTATTCCTTTCCCCAACCACCAAGCCCTCCACCCCTTTTCTAAGGGACTTTCAAAAAAGCTGAATACAAGTTTGTGATGTGTTAGAGTACTTTTAGTTAGTTAGTACTTTTAATACTTAGTACTTTTATTTTTATTAAAGTAGTTCAACTATAAATAGTTGTATTAGTAGTTAGTACTTTTAGTGTTAAATTATTTATATTTTTTATTGTTTTTTTTTTTAAATGTATTGGGTTTGTACTTATTTTCTATGCACAGGAAAGTCACAGATATATGAAAATTATTTTGTGTATGGTTTCACTAAGAAGCAATCTGGAGAAAATGAGTATTTTATTTGCAGCAAAAATAAAACTGTAACTTAAATGATTTTGTATCAATGAGTATTGTTATTTTTCTTGGTAACTTCTCAAACACCAGGAAGGGAGAACTAAGAGAGTGCTCTTGTGTGTTTGCAACATTCTGTCTTTACAAAGACAGAAAAAAAAAGAAAGGAAAAAATGTTTGTAGTTATTTCTACCAGTCTCATGCTTTGAAACATCAAATATTCTACTGGCTCGTCATCACAGTTTAAATTACCAGAGCAAGTAAATGCTCTTGCAGTTTCTCTTCCATTTATTTATACTAGGATGTAGTATCAGAGCTTAATAAATATTCTGATGTCTTAGTGTTATTAGGTAGAAAAATAATATACATGTCTTCTGCAGAACCCTGCTACCCTTCCTACTCCTATAGATACATGTGACATAATGACCAGAGATATAACAAACAGTAATGATTGGTATGTATTTATGATTGATCATTTACTTTTAGATAAGAAGGAAGCAATAAGTAGAACTATAGCCACAAAGGGAAGTTTCAAATATTGTTTGCTTTTACTAGAATTGTATGACTCAGTAAGTCACTGACTAAGGAAACTTGTCTATGATCCTGCTATGTATTTTTCAGTGTTGTTAGACATTTTTTTCTGTCTTGTGAGGATGGCCTACATTTTATTTTATTTTTTTCCACCCTGTATTTGATTTGTCTTTAAACACATATTTGTCTGTGCCTAGTTTTACCTAGATTCAGATTGGTCTATATCAATGACCTGTGCTTTTTTTTATTTACTGTTCTCCCAACCTGCAGAAGCAGTGCCTGGAGAAATCTACTTCCAAGGGGCACTGCAAGACAGAAAGCTTCCACTAACGTTAAGAGAGGGCTTTTGAGAGCTGGCATCCCAAGCTACAATATTGTTCTTTTGTGTAGTTAGCAAAAATATACACTTAAATACAGAGCTGAGCATACAATTTTGTACCTCTCTATGCAATTTTTGTATTTAGTATTATATTATCTATGCAATAAATATGAAATAGGTTATATAGACAAAGGCTCACTCCAATTGCCTATGCACAGCATAACTTTAGGCATACTTTTAGCATTTACACTGCATTCAGTGAGGTGAGTCTTTTATTTAAAATGATGCATTTGGATAAGCATTTGCAGGAGCAGAGAAATAAAAAGTGTAGTTACATTTCCCTCTAAAAGCTGATCTGATCTGCTGAAACTTTTTAAAGACCCTATGACAAATTTATGTGAGCATAAGAGATGAATATATTCCAAAGACATTCAAAATGCTGTTGCCAAGTGGAAGGAATTTAAAGAAATACTAGGAGATTATATTCTCAAAGCTCAGTTCTAAAACCTTAGGAATTTTCATCCCTTCATTATTTACATGAGATCCTCTCCTCTTTCTGCTATGTAAGTTATGTTCTTCTGGGTATGATACAACAGTGTGATTCATCTCTTCTTACAAGACCTTAGTGCTCAGAGTAGTTCACAGGGTTTGGGTAGTCAACATAAGTGGGACTACATTCAGTAACTAAAAAAATTATTGTGTCTTTTAAGAAGAGCAAAAAGTTTTTTTGTTGTTGTTTTGTTTTTGTTTGTTTTGTTTTTGTTTTGTTTTTTTTTTTGGAGGGGGTTGGTTTGGTTTGTTTGTTTGTTTGTTCATTTTTAAGTGGGAAACTTTTAAATAGGGGAAATAGGGGACAGCTTACACATTTACAGATCCTATTTTTATTCTCCTTTTGCACTAAGTGTTCAGATATAGTAGTAACACTGCAATATCTTTTCAAGTATTTGGAACTCTGACAGTTGTCCTGGTTAAAAGTTTCATTATTTGCTCTTGGCAGAGCACAGGCATGAAGCATTCATTAGTTTATTATCCTAAGTTAATGTACATTATCCACTTAAAAAATGGAAAACTCACTTGCAAAAATAAGTTAGTACATTGTATGCTGCTTATTGATTGGGAAAGAATTAAAGCAAATGGTCAAGGATAAAAACTGTTCTTTTCCAGAGCTTAATATCATATCAGAACCATCTTGACACTGTCAAGTTTAAATTATGTTTCTGAAAATGTGTTTGTCTGGATAGATATAAAAACAATTTAAAATAATCAGAATAAAAATTAATATTGCAAATATTGCGTCTGTTTCAAAGATCCAAAAATGATCAACATAGGTAAATCCCTTTGTAGTATAGACAGCTGATTAGAATACCATCAGAAACTCCTAATCTCCAACCAACAACAAACTCCAGGATTCTTTGTTTTCCTACTTAGGTAAAGCATTTGAAAATCTGAAGCTGTTATACTAATCTTTTATTGAAATTGGTTTGTAACCACAGTAAATTATCCTATGTAATTTACAATGCCAGCATAGTTAGGAAAACATTTTGATTGAAGTGATCAGTTTTGTTGTTGTTGTTTTAAATGTATTGTTTAATTTTTAAATGCAGTATATACGAATCATTAGTATTGGATCATATTACAAATAAAAAACATAATGTAATTTTATATCTTATTATATATATGTTGTGGTTTAACCCAGCCGGCAGCTAAACACCACTCAGCCATTTCCTCACCCTCCCCCCTCCCTCTCTGGGACGGGGGAGAGAATCAGGAAAAAATAAAGCCAGTGGGTTGAGACAGACGGCTTATTAGGACCAATAATAATAATAATAATAATAATAATAATAATAATAACAATTAATGTGTACAAAAGTGTTACACAATGTAATTGCTCACCACCTGCTGACCGATGCCCAGCCTATCCCCTAGCAACCAGTCCCCCCACCCTGGCCAGCTACCCCTTATAATTGTTCAGCATGACGTCAGATGGTATGGAATACCCCTTTGGCCATTTTGGGTCAGCTGTGCTAGGTCTGTCGCCTCCCAGCTCCTGCTGCACCCTCAGCCTGCCCACTGATAACACAGAGCAAGAAGCTGAAAAGTCCTCATCTTAGAGTTAGCATTGCTCTGCAACAATTAAAACATCAGTGTGTCAAGAACATTATTCTCATCCTAAATCCAAAACACAGCAACATATCAGCTACTAAGAGGAAAATTAAGTCTACCCTAACAAAAACAGGACACAAAATATATTATATATTACTTATAATATGTTATTATATATGTTATGCTATAATGATCTAATATATAACTTGAATGTTAAATTGCTTATTTAAGACATAACAGTGATGAAATTTATGACCAACTTTGTCACTATGTGAACCACATCATTGTGCAATTATGAAAGTAAGTATTGTGTGACAGCACATGAGGAAACAAGAAATATCTTCAAGACTTAATAACACTGTTATGTTCTCAAAGCTTTTTAGATATTCTTACCCTATAAGAATCTTGAAATGGAGCATAGTCCTCTTCTGTTTTACCAAATCAGCTCAAATCTTTTAAGAAGTGCTTGAATGGAAGTGAGGTGGAATATTTTAATGGCACTAACTTACCTTCCTTAACTCTCTTAATTATCTCATATGTGTCTAAAGTATATGAAATGCCTAAGGGTTAACAAATAGTGAAGGCTTCTGTTAGAGGGAAGGTTCTGACTATGTTTTCAAACAAACTTCTTTGAAGAATATGGCCTAAATTTTCAGTGTTTTCAGAATCTAAAACATAAGTCACTTTTGTGTTATTATTATTTTATAGAATCATAGAATGATTTTTGTTGTCAGGGACCTTAAAGATCATCTAGTTCCAACCATCCTGCCAGGAGAAGGGACACATTCCACTAGACCAGGTTGCTCAAAGCCCCATCCAACCTGGCTTTGAACACTTCCCATGTGGATGGGGCATCCACAGCTTCTCTGGGCAACCTGTTCCAGTGCCTTACTGCTCTTATTGTACAGAATTTCTTCCTAACATGTAATCTAACTTTCCCCTCTTCTATTTCAAATTCATTACCTCTTGTCCTATCACTACACTCCCCAATAAATAGTCCCTCTTCAGCTTTCCTGTAGACCCCTTTCAGTACTGGATGGTTTCCCTGGAGCTTTCTCTTCTCCATGCTGAACAACACTAAATCCTTCAGCCTGTCTTCATAGGAGAGGTGTTCCAGCCCACTGATTATTCTCATGACCTTCCTCTGGACTCACTCCAATAGTTCCTTGTCCTTCCTGTGTTGCGGACCCCAGAGCTGAATGCAGTACTTCAGGTTGCATCTAGCAACAGTGGAGAAGAGGAGAAGAATCATCTCCCTTGACCTGCTGGTCATGTTTCATTTGATGCAGCCCAGGATATGATTGGCCTTCTGGGTTTCAAGTGACACCTCATGTTGACTTCTTCATCAAACAGAACCCACAGGTTCTTCTCCTTAAGGCTGCTCTCAATGCATTTTCTGCCCAGCCTTGTGCTTGGGATTGCCCTGCCCGAGATGCAAGACCTTGAAATTGGCCTTACTGAAGTTTATGATGTTTGCACAGGCCTACCTGTCAAGCCTGTCAAAGTGCCTCTCAATGGCATCCCTTCCCTTCAACATGTCAACCACACCGCACAGCTTATTGTTATGCATTAGAGATGAGTTGGAGGGGGTGGATTAAGGGTCTGACCTCCAGCACTCATAACGATGCAATTTCTTAATTGATAACAATTCCACACTCTAGTGTATTTCATGATTTAGTTTACCTGTAAAACCATCTGGTAACATCTAGCAGTAATATTTACAGTTATTATTCAAACAGATTTATTAATATAGAATGCTTCAGAAATGAGGCATGAATCTGAAACTTCCACAGTTAATTACCTTTACACTCTTGTTTTCCTTTCTACCTGATGTAATTAGTAGACATCCGTTTTCTAGATTCTCTCTCTTATTATTATCTTATAATGATATAGTACAATGTATGAGCAAGTTCCTGTTAATATTTTTAATGGTATTATTCTTATTGAGCACAATCTTAGTTGTACAATACTTACTGTTTCAGCTAAAGTTGTCAATAAATGCCTGTAGTACTACTACTGAGTAGTCTAAACAATGGCATTCTATTGCACATTTTGTTTTCCTACTTGTTGGCATAGATCTACAATAAGTAGTTGAAAAGCATGAAAATAAATAATAATGCAGATTTTGTAATAATGAATCTATCTGAATTGCATCAAGAAAAGTCAGATATTTTCATATTGCATCAAGAAAAGTCAGATATTTTCATATGTCAAAGCTTCCAGAAAGAGAACACTTCAGTTCTTAGAATCTTAAGTGCACCCCAGAAATTTGACTTCTCCATTGACATAGAAGTATTCTAAGGAATATTATGATATAGGTGACTCTGCTTGAGTTCTAAATAACTTTGTTTGAGCATGTGATTAGATAAGCTAACCTCCAGAGGTCTCTTCCAACCTCATACATTCTGTGATTCTCTGACTGCTAAAGGTTCCCTAAAGGTAGTGCAGCAACAGTGAATTTAAATTCCTATGCAGCCACTACTGACTGCTGCATGATAGGCACTGCAGGCTAAGAGCAGAAAATCCTTTAGATTTTGAACATAGTTTATTTGTATGTCTTTGTGCCCATTCTACAGTCATTGTTTACAAATACACCAAGAAGCAAATCTACCTGCAGGATTGGAAGTCAAGATTTGATAATATTTTAAAGAAATTCTGAAACAAATAAATTCTGAACATTGAAAATACTTTTGCAACTCATATAGAATAACTACAAACTCAAAATAAGCTGAACAATCATATTCTGTTGTAACCATTAGCAATAGTCTATTCATACAATAACAAGTTTTCAAGTAAGTCCAGGGGAGCTGTGCTTTTAAAGTGACTGTGGACAATATACTACTTATTTTCAAGACTGGATTTATTCTGTAAAGTAGCATTCTGATGTGAGTAGTGCCAATTTTGTGACACCCAGCAACAGGACAGAGCTCCTTCCAAATCAGCTCTTTCTGCAAATAGCTTCTGCAAATTAGCTCTTTCTTTGAAAATTTGTAGAAGTTTTTAATATCATACAGAACTATGTAATGAAGAGCTACTGTCTTCATACCTTTACCTACAATGTTTATTTGCTAAATGTTTTTACCGTACCTAACATGGTTTTTCTAGATGTACAGGTAACTCTATTTTTCATAATTATTCTATAAATAATTTGTGAAATAACTAATTCAAGACAATAAAAATCCACTACAGATAAATCAGAGAAGAGTAAGAAGTGTGAGATTCTGCAACACCATTTTGTAGAAAAGTAAAGGTGTTGTGTGCCAGGATGACTGCAGTTCTTTGGTGTCTGGATGACTTTTATCCAGTGATGTCTTCTGCTTGAAGAAAGCATTAGAGGTACCTCTGGCAGCACAATGGCTGCTGAGGGCAGCAGAAGAAAACTGACAGAATAAAAGCTGCCCTGACAAAAGTCTGGACTCTGACATTTATTGTTTGACTAACTGTAGAGGCTGATACAAATGAAACTTGGGGTTATTATTTGTTCTTCTCTTCTTGAACAAGGAATTTTATTTTGTGCAATTCTCTTATTTCCAAAAATATAATTAACATGGGGTCATCAGAAAATTATATGCCTCTATAGGTAACTGTCTTTTGACCTTGATTATAAGGAGGGAAAACAACTTGGTTGCTTTGATTGCAAAACTATAATTATATGATAGAAAAGTTCCATGTGGATTTTTGTTTAACATTAAAATTGGGGAAGGAGGATGGAAATTATTCAGGCTCTATCTCTCTAACCAAAGAAAACAGGACTTGGATAACAAGATAGGGAAAAGAATAATTACACTATAATAAAGAGAGGTATTCATGGGTCACAGGTCTCGTCACAGGTCTTAGGAAAAAGAAGAAGGAGAAAAATCTCAAAAGCATAATATCCTTCACAGGCTTGAACAGAAACTATGGTGCTGATCATCCAGGAGCACAGCTGTTTAGAGTTGACATTTACTCTATTTGTTCAAGAAATGGGTCTGCGTGAAGGACCTAATCAGACTCCAGTCATCCTGAGGAAGTATGTTGACAACTACATGTCAAATCACCATTCTGAGAATGTATTTTTGTTTTGATTATTTATTTATTTATTTATTTGCTTATTTGCTTGAAAGGGTGGATGATAGTCATCTTGGAGTTATGTAGTGGAATGTATTTAAGTAACATCAGCAATATTGTAACATTTATCTGGAAACCAGCAACAACTGCTGACTGGGATATCACTAACAAGAAAGAATTCTCTTTCAGGCTGGATTAAGTAAAAGTATCAAGCAACAACCAGAGTCATCAGTTTAAGGCCATCCAGATTTTTGTGAAATACCAGCAGACAGGCAAAATTGAAACAGAAAAACTTAAGATAGGTTGAGGTAGAGACCCAGGGTCAGAACTGACACTCCTGGACAGTCCATAAACCATGGACAGGGAATATCTTGTAGTTTTGTATAGTTAGGTTTGTTATAGCTAGTTGGTGTGAGAGATGACATCCAGCTCTTCTATAGTTTTGGCAGTATTTTAAGATATGCCTACAAAGCAAAATGAAGTGTGATTCTTGCATGTGCTAGCTTCATCCTAACAGCGTATCAGCAAATAAATCACAGCTGTATGGTTTATACGCTTCATAGCAGCAAGGTTGAGCAACTTGAAAACAGCTTTGATTGCACATGGAGAAAACCCGATAAGAACTGTTAATATAAATTAAAAGACAGCCTGCATATAAAGAGCTCACTGAGTAAACAGAGCAGCCGAAGTGAGGCAGCAATGGAAATTATGACCATATTAAAATTAAAAACAAGTAAACTTTACAATAGTTTAAATACACAGTAGGATTAATGAAATGGTAATGAAAAAAAAGAAAAAGCAGACAAAAGACATAAAATAAATCATAAGTGGGAATTAATGGTCATTTTTTCATGTTGGGAAAATCAGTTCATCTACATCCACCCATTTGCCAAAGTTTAATATGCAGAGGAAAATTTTCCCTGTTATTCTTGCAAGCAACTTTGAAATTTATGGCAATATTTTAAATGCAAGCTTGTATCACAATACATAATGCACAAAATTCTTATTTACTTTGCAGTCATCACTGACTGTCACACATATTTGGAGCTATATTAATTACATTTTTATTAAATAAACAAACTATATAGCATAGTAGCTTTTTTATTTGTCAGTTTTATATGTTCCAAATTACAGTTATATGTGATCATAAAATACGGTAATACAAAGTTTTTGAAATATGTTTCTTAGATATAAGTCAGTTTTTCATTTCTGCTCTTTAAAATCATCCTGGAACGCTACGTGCCCTCAAAGTTTATGTTCCTCCGTAGGTCCAGCTATAGTCAAAAGAAGTACTACGAATTTACAGTCTTAAAACCAACATGGTCCCCCAGCAGATGGACCAAAATTCCAAGAACTGGAATATTTGTGGACTTGGAATAATTGTAGCTTTAGACAGCTTTCTTTCTTGTGATTTTTGTACAGTAAAGAAAATTAAAAGTATGCCTTCCTTATCCAGAGGTGTCACCATGTCTAAAAAAATCTTTGTTGCAAAAGAAAGTTATGTCTCTTATTTTTCCATTCATATTTTAATGGTGTATTTTTAGGTTTAATCTGCTCCAAATATTTTTGTGCCATAAAAACATTTTATTTACAAATCACTTTTAGCTTCTTATTTCAAACTAGAGGAACTTAACTTTCCAGGGAAAAACAAACAAATAAATAAATAAATAAATAAATACGGCTACAAAGGTCTTTCATTTTTTTAAATGAAATGAAAGTTAAAATAATTTCCATTTTATTAAGAAGAATTACCTACCAGAAGTTTCTTTGTTATATTACACACCGCTAGCTGTACATAATGATATAAGTACTAAAATAGATATTCCTTGTATTTATTTATTATAGTAAAAAGTTCAGTTTCAAGAACAGGAAAAAGTTTAAAACTCTAAAATTCTTGACTTAAGAATAAGTTTTTTTAAAAATGATATTATATCTTTTTCATAACCGTTTCTTCAAACTACCTGAAGTGAAAGAAAGGAAGATTTTTTTTATTTTTATTTTTTCATATTGTATGCAATTCAAAAATAATCTTGAATAAATAATCTTGAATAATTATTTGATCACTTAAGAGGCTTTAACTGGAAAGACTACCTTACATATTTTATTTTATTTTTTGTAAATAACAGAACTTGCTGCCTTGCAGTACTGTGAGAATGGTATCCAACACGTCCCCTCATCAATGTAGAAAAAAAAAAAATGTTAATACACTAACTCATAAATCAAGCAAAACAAAAAGGAAACAAAAATAAATAATAATAATAAAATTAAAAACAAACAAATATTAAAAAGGAGAAAGAAAAAAAATCATTAACAAGACAAACATGAAGTCATCCTGATATTTTTAATTTATTTTGATATTTTTCTGATTAAAAACAACAACAACAACAACAACAAAAAACTAACATATCATTAACAGAAATTGTGCCCATATATCTAAATGTACTCTATGTTTCAGGTACTGCATTACTTCCACCTGTCTAAATAACAATAAAATTTGTGTGACCAATTAGGTGGCCTTCTGTAATGGAGTGACTCCAGCTGACAAGGGAAGACCAACCAAAGTCATTTACCTGGATTTCTGTAAGTCCTTCCACAGAGTTCCACACAACATCTTGTTCTCCAAATTGGAGAGAGATGGATTCGATATGTGGACCAATCAGTGGATAAGGAGTTGGCTTGAAGGTCACACTCAGAGAACGGTGATCAACTCTATGTTCAGGTGGAGGATGGTGATGAATGGTGTCTCTCAGGGGTCTGTCCTGTCATTGGTACAGTTTAATATCTTTATCAACTTACTTAGACAATACAAGGTTGCAGATGACACCAAGCTAGGTGGTGTAGCTGATGCAACAGAAGGAAGGGATGCTATCCAAAGGGACCAGGACATGCTTGAGAAGCGGGTGCATGAGAACCTAATGAGGTTCAACAAGTCCAAAGGGCTGAATGTGGGTCAGGGCAACCCCAGACATGAGTACAAACTGGGAGAAGAACTAACTGAAAACAGCTCTGCAGAGAAGGTCTTGGGAGTTCCAGTGGACAAAAAGGTCAAAATGATCCAGCAGTGCACACTTGTGGCCTAGAAGACCAACTGCATCCTGGGATGCATCAAAAGAGGCGTGACCAACAGGCCAAGGGAGGTGATTGTGCCCCTCTGCTCTGCTCTTCTGAGGCCCCATTTGGAGTACGGTGTGCAGGTTTAGGGCCCCCAGTACAAGTAGGATTTGAATCAGTTAGAGCAGGTCCAGAGATTCATCAGGAAGATGATCAGAGAGCTGGAGCACCTGTAGACAGGTGAGAAAACTGGCTGGGGTTGTTCAGCTTGGAGAAGAGAAATCCCAGGGGAGACCTCACTGTGTCCTTTCAATACCTAAAGGGGGTAGTAAAAAATATATAGAGTGACTTTTTACTTGAGCAGATAATGATAGCACAAGGGGGAATGTCTTTAAACTAAAAGAGGGAAGATTTTGCTTAGAGGTTAGTAGGAAATTCTTCACACTGAGGGTGGTGAGGGTCTGAAACAGGCTGCCAAAAGAAGTTATGGATGTCCCATCCCTAGAAGTGTTCAACACCAGGTTAGATGAGACCCTGAGCAACATGATCTAGTGGCATCCCTATCTATGGCAGGGGGTTTGAAAACTGATGATATTTAAGGTCCCTTCCCACCCAACAGAAATTGTGCCCATGTATCTGAACATAATGGACTCTGTTTCAGATGTTGCAATCACCTGTTCTGATACCAATAAAATTTCAGAACTAAGAGGTCATGTCCATTTGGTCATCTGTGTTCTGTTGATGGACAACATCTGCCCAAGGCATTATGAGTAAATTATGATAAAAATTGACAAAAAATAGCAAGGAAGTTTCTAAAAATTGAACAAAAATGGACTGTCTCAATCTGAACACAGTCTGTTTTATCAGATCTGTTCAAGTATCATTTGGTTCTGTGCATTTTTCTAAAGTGGAACAGTTTTATTTCTAGTGGGAGGAAATCTCTTCCTTGACATGAAACTGACAAGCTCAGACTAATAAAGAAATAAAGAGAACGTTTTTTTTTTTTTTTTTTTTTTTTTTAATTCCTCCACATTGTCTTTTGATAGAGTCTTTGTCCAAGAACAGATCATCTCTGACACACTATTATTATTATTTTTTTTTTTTTTACCACCTACATACTGCTACACTGTTATGTACCACAGAGACAATTCCAGTACTATTCAAGAGAAAATTATGTTTTGAACTTTCTAAACAGTTCCATTAAAGTGTGTGTATGCATATGTTTACTTCATTTTATATATTTTTATATGTTTATATCTAGCATATATATTTGTGTGTATATGCTCTAAGGTCTCATTAGAATTATTTGATGAATCATTATATTAACAAGATGTTACACTGGTTTAAAAATCTCTGAATAACTCTAACAACAGATATATTTACATGGATTTCAGTGGAGAAGTATGAAAATGACTGGTAAGTTAACATGCAGATACAATTTGTAGTTTTTCAAACTACAAATGTGTTAATGGGAAATGCAAGATGAGATGTTTTAGAATATATTTAGGTCATTTTGAATGGTAGGTTATATATATATAAAGTGATTATCACTGCTCCCTATAAATGTTTTCAAAACATATCTGTGAGGGCAACAGAACACAGAGGAATATATTTTGATGGATGTACTCAATGCACTGAAAAAAAAAAAAAAGATTAAATTAAAAAGATGTCAAAGATGTTCTTTCATTTACAGAACTAGTTTAATAATTTTTATAGGTCTCTTAATGCTGTAATATATATGGCATAAATGTGTAAGACATTCCAGTATTTGAGAAATCTGTTCTTCAAAAGCAAAATAAATATAAAAATGAAGTTGCAACCATGAAGTGACTGTCCAGAACCACAATTCTGACTTCAGTCACTACTTTTTTTCTATTGTTTCTTCTTTTGTAGATCAGAGTTTTCCATATAAGTTTTCTAAGTGTAAGAATTGTCATACACACACAAAAAAAATCAATGTGATGTGTATTTTGATGTTTACAAGGATCACTGAGTGCACACATAGTAGAACCACAAAGTATCAAAATAACTGTCTCCTACTGCTTTTATTAGTGTTTTTTTTTTTTTTTTTTTTTTTTTTTTCCTTGAGATAGAGTCAGAGTAGTCTAAATTTCAGTCTTACATTTAGTGTCAAACGAGAAAGCTCATATTAAGTTTATCATCCATGTCAGGTAAACAAGGCTCTGTGGAAAAGCACAATTAAGGAATCTTGCTGGAAGTACTTCTTAAGGAAGTACTGAATGGAGATGTCTTTAATTGCTTAAAGACATGTTTAAACCACATTAATATATATATATATACAAATATATATATAGATATATTTACTTATTTCTAAATGTAATAGTTTAATTAGTAACTAGTCTTGACAAATAATTTCCAAAATCTACACGATACAATACACCAAAGCATTCCTAAGGGAATCCTGATAAATTTGCGTATTGACTAACTGGTTAATATTTGTTGCCCACTGTAGTTTACTCTGACATAACTTCCATAAAAGCAATTGAAGTGGCTTTAAAATTTTTAAACTCAAAATCTAAAGCAAACATTCAGACATTTTCTCCTACATATCCTTGTTATACCAGAAATGCTCTTGGACTGATAATTCGGATGATCCTGAGTAGTTTTTGTTCAAGTTTTGATTTGGTAAATTAAAATGAACAGATATTGTTAAATACATTGACCACATTTTACATGCAACTCCTTTAAAACAGGTATTGAATCATAGAATCATAGAATCATTAAAGTTGGAAAAGACCTTCAAGATCATCTGGTGCAATTATCCCCCTAACACCACTAGCACCCACTAAACCCTGTCCCTAAGCACCACATTCAACCTCTCCTTAAACACCCTCAGGGACAGTTACTCCAACACTTCCCTGGGCCACCTGTTCCAATACGTAACTACTTTTTCTGAGAAGAAATGTTTCCTAATATCCACCCTGAACCTCCCCTGGAACAACTTGAGGCCATTCCCTCTAGTTCTGTCTCTAGTTATCTGAGAGAAGAGACTGAAGCACTCTCCAAAACTTCTAGAGCAATAAAGTCTCCTCCGAGCCTCCTCTTCTCCAGACTAAACAACCCCAGTGCCCTCAGCTGCTCCTCAAAGGAGTTGTGTTCCAGACCTTTCACCAGCTTTGTAGCCCTTCTCTGGACATGCTCCATGGCTTTGATGTCTTTCTTGTAGTGAGGGACCCAGAACTGAGCACAGTACTTGAGGTGCAGCCTCACAAGAGCAGAATACAGGGGGAATATCACCTCTCTGTTCCCATTGGCTATACTATTCTTAATACAAGCCAGGATGCCGTTGGCCTTCTTGGCCACCTGGGCACACTGCTGGCTCATGTTCAGGTGAGCATTGGCCAACAACCCCAGATCATTTTCCTCTGGACGGCTTTTGAACAAATCTGCCCCAAGCCTGTAGTGTTCAATGGTCTTTTTGTGCCCCAAGCGCAGGACCTGACACTTAGCCATGTTCAACCTTATCTCATTGGCATCTGCCCATCTATCCAACTTGTCCAGGTCCCTCTGCAGGGCCTTGCTACCCTCCAGCAGATTGACACATCTCCCCAACTTGGTATCATCTGCAAACTTACTGAGGGTGCACTCAATTCCCTCATCCAAATCAACAATAAAGATATTAAGGAGGTTGAGCCCCAACTCTGACCTCTGGGGAAAACCATTGGTGACTGGTTGCCAACTGGATTTCACTTCATTCACCACCACTGTCTGGGCCCAGCCATCCAGCCAGTTTTTAATCCAGCAATGACTGTATTGGTTGCTTCCTTTAAAGGGATCAACCAGTTAGTAAACTGTTCTATAAGTAGTTACAGTTTATAAACATCCACATTTTACTCATGGTTTCTTTAAGTCTACTTTTGGGGAAAAGGATCAAAAATAGTAGTTTAGAACTTTAGCAGGCACTTGCTGAGTTTAAAGTGGCTCTGTCACTTACTAATGAGATATCACACTGTGCCCCAGAATTTAATAACCAGACTGTGCAGTTACAAACATTTTCCTGATGTTGAAAGAGGGAGGATAAAAAGACACTTGGAACAGGTTACACAAGAAAAGAAGACTTCTATGAGGTATTGCTTTTTGTTTAATTGTTTTTGTTTGTTTGTTTGTCTGTTTTTTAACCAAGTGATGCCAGAACCAGGTCATAATGATAAACTTCCTGAATGAGTTATGACTTCCTGAAGATGTCACATGACAGCTAAACAAGATATAATTAGTTTTGTTTTAACTTAGAATAAAACTCTGAGGGTGCAGCATAACTAAAATCTGAAGTGGTGTGTAGCACATCATTCTGTTGACAGCGCATTATCTTGTCTTGTAAAACAGGCATTTATAGGTAACAGTCGCAGAACAGCATCTGAGGTCAATGAGTTCAAAGTCAAAACTTTTAAGCCAGTCAACATGAATTTCTCTCATTTACAAATGACATATATTCTATCTGAAATGTAAACTGGGACTACATATGAAAGAAAGGGTCAGAAATATCAGCTGTTGCAACAGATGAGTTCAGCAAAGCTGAACTAATTCAGGAAAATCCCAACACTGACAAAATTACCTTGAAGTTGTACTTGACCTTCAGCAAAGACAATTAGATCACATTTAAAGTAAAATCAACAGGCAAAGAATCATAGAATCATACAATGACTGAGGTTGGAAGGGACCTTAAAGATCATTTATGAAATCCCACTCCCATGGACAGGGATGCCACCCACTAGACCAGGCTGCCCAGAACTTCAACCAACCTGGTCTTGAACACCTTCAGGGATGGGACATCCACATCCCTTCTGGGCAACCTGTTCCAGGCCCTCACCAACCTCAGAGTGAAAAAATTTCCTCATAACCTCTAAGCAAAATCTTCCCTCTTTTAGTTTAAAACCATTCCCCCTTGAAGTGCTTAAGAGTTTGAGGAATTAAGTTTACTTTCAAAATAACTATACTACAAAAAATGTGATATGATTTACTTCATTATGAACTACACATTCCAGAGTACCTGACAAGGGAAGGAGGTCTTACATGACAGTATTAGACAAATATTTTTCAGAATTACTTTTTTTTTGAAAATATTTGCATTTTATAACAATAATCTTCAAAATGAAATAATATTATGTGGCCAAAAAAGAAAGAAAGAAAGAAAGAAAGAAAGAAAGAAAGAAAGAAAGAAA
>NC_048926.1:31523437-31531951 GCF_011077185.1 Oxyura jamaicensis
AAAGAAAGAAAGAAAGAAAGAAAGAAAGAAAGAAAGAAAGAAAGAAAGAAAAATATTAAATATATATATAGATAGGTAGATATAGATAAGCAAGTAATTCAAGAAGATTCCTGTAATGAAATATACTGGGAAACAAACAGTTGTTAGCTGCTGAGGACTTTTCTAAAAGTACAGTGTGTCTGTATTTTTAAAAAGAAAAGACACTCACCAACTTGAGGAATCATTTTTCACACAATATGTTTTTGTCCCTAATAACTGTGCTTTTTATGTAAGCAAAAATTTCAAATATAAGAAATAAATGTTTTACTTATGTACTTTACATTATATAGTCAATTTCAGTGGATACACCTGACAGTATTGACAGTATACTGATCATTTTGTGAGATTCATGGCTAACACTATTGAACAAATATTTAGTTTTCATTTACAGTATTGGCTAACACAAGATTCTTGTAGACCAGCAGTTATGCCAAAAACTTTCTGACACTGCTTTGGAAGTGGAAATGACACTGACAACTTGTGGTTTTCAGTGTAGGCTAATGAGGAAAGGTCAAAAGCATAATGAAGAATGACCTTTCCCTCCTTCTCTCTTAACTCTTGGTTATGCGAAAGAATAGTGACAAAATGACAATTGTTATAAAATATTAGAGTGACAACAATAGTAACATTATGCCATCATTCATTCATTTAGATTTAGATTCCCATTGATGGACATTTAAAATAGTAACTTTTTTTTTTTGTACTTAATCATTGTTCAAAATGATTTTTTTTTTTTAAGTTTCAATTAAATACTTATCATATAGAATCATAGAATCATAGAATGGCTTGGGTTTGAAGGGACCTCAAAGATCATCTAATTTCAAGCCCCCTGCCATAGGCAGGGATGCCACCCACTAGATCAGGTTGCTCAGGGCCTCATCTAACCTGGTGTTGAACACCTCCAGGGAGGGATCTACTACCTGTCTGGGCAACCTGTTCCAGTACCTCACCACCCTCTGAGTGAATACCTTTGTAAACTCTCAGGACAGCTTTTGAGAATAAAAACAAATAAACAAACAAAGCCTGCCATGGCTTTATGTAATTGCTAAATACATAAAAATTGACTGCCTTTGGCAAATACTGAGCAGCAACAATTACGTGGGAAAGGGAAAACAGAAATTGCAGAGGAAACTACACATGGAAAAAAAATAAAATAAAATAAAAGTAGACTATAAGTAGATTATATTGGAGTTGTGCAATACTATATTCTCAGTAAAATATGTTCAAAAATGTTCTAGAGAGCCCACCTGTGTGTATTTTTCCATTCACACTAGTATTTTTTTTCCATCTCCAAGTATTCATTTCTAATGTAACAAAATTTAAGATTGTAGACTTAAAAGGAGTATGCAAACTTCCAAGAAAGTAAATAAACCCTTTCACAGGTCAAAACCAGAGGTTGTAATTTAGATTTCATGCATATTTAGGAAATCTACAGTGACCATGATGAACAGCTAGCTATACATGTGTACGTCTTCAAACTCTGTCTGTGTTGGAACACTCAGCAAAATCAGCTAAAGTTATGAAGATGAGTATTCATAGTTAAAGTGTATCAGATCCTGTGTGAATATAGAAATAAAGCAATTTTATAGGACTATATCTTAAATCTTATTCAAGGATTGATGAAAACATCAAAACAGAGGTTTAATGTGCTTTAATTAAGCATCTTAACCTTTGAACTTTTAGTAGACTTATCTTCACTTTCCTAAGTGTTCCTGGTAAAAAAAGTGGTATTTTTTTGTTTGTTTGTTTGTTTGTTTTTATGCATAGTGTTTATAATTTCTTGAAAGATTTATCTACCTAATTGTCATTTATGAAAAAAAAAAAAATCACACCTCTGTTTAAAAATTGTCTGACTGAAGAAAGTTATGAATTTGAACCCAGTGAGCACCAGAACATGATTAACAAGATCCATAATCTGTTATTTTAATGAATTTAATGATTTTTGAAACAATCCAATTGTTTTTCCGGGCTTGATTCATCTTTGATGAAAGCATTGGTTATCTTCTTCTTCATCCACTGCATTGTAGAAACACTTTGTCAGCTATCTCTGGGACTTTTAGAAGCCTTTTACACAGCATACATGGTGTAGACTTTTCTCTGCAAGATTAAAGTTGAAATATGCCCTTCAGAGTCCATTGCTATCTATATTAGACTTTGTGACACATAGTAATATTGTCTAATACCACATCTTTAAATTCTAGTCACTAACGTCAAAGGATTTTCCATGAAATAATTTTAATTATTTCAAAATTAAGGGAAAGAATGAGAAAATAAACCTTTACTTAGCACATACTTGTATCTGAAACTTTCATAATCCCCTTCCCCTATCTACTAATCGTAATTCCTTAAACACATTTACATCACCTTAAAAATGAACTCTGTTTTTTCTTTTTTAAATGGTATGTTGATTCCTTATTATTCTTAAATGAATTGAAATATTGTTGCTACTTACTTTAAAAGAAAAACAGTGTTATCCAAGAAGATTTCACTTTCCTGTTGTCAGGTAGATTAATTTTGCTAATAGATTATGATGTAAAATGATCCTCCACAAGATGACAATTGCTTTATGCAAAAAGGAAGGGCAAAATAAGAAAATGAAAAACTCATTGAATATGTTTTACTTTTGTTGTAAATTTGTTGAAATTCTGTACAGCTGTGATCAGTCTGACCAAGTTTAATGCTACAACAAACAATATGCAGTGCCACAGCCACTACACAATACTAATTTTAGATTTTCCTCTGTGCCATGAGCAGGGTTTCTCATTTCATATATCATTTGCAACTTGCTGCAGTCATCCTGTGAATACATTTCCTATCCCTCTCCAACACAGAGCTAGGAAGAAATAACATCTTTCCTTAATTTTGTTTTGAAGAATTATCACATTAGACATCACAACCACTTTCCTGTTTCTCTCCACTTGCAGAAAAATACCAACTAAAATTATACCAGATAAAATTATACCAGTAACCCTTTACACCCATACTTGTAGTGTCAATTTTAAAAATATTAAATCCTTCAGCAATGCCTTTTTTTTTTTTTTTTTTTTTTTTTTTTGCCAGGTGTTATAGGCTACTACTCCTTATTTTATTTACCCTACGATAACAAATTTCACCATGAGAGGAAACTCTGGAAAATAACTAAATATTTTTTTTTGTCTGTTTTGTTTTTGTTTTTAATACTAAAAACACTATTAAAAAAAAAAAAAAAGAATCAGTAGAATCAGTGTAAATTATTCTGATTTTTCCCACTCAACCCAAGTAGTATAATAGCTTTATGATAACACAAGACTCAGGGAACAAATGTGAGAGAGTCCATCACAGAATACCTAATTGTCACTCTGGTCTCCATCCACTGAACCAACATTTCAATCACTAAAATGAAAGCTGAGTTAAAACAAGCAAACCAATACTGCCAGCCAACACAAAACATTATTAGCAGAGTAGAACAGTCCTTGTTAATTTCATTGGATTAAATCCATATGATTATCCTTGTATACAGCTGACTGTAAATTAAGTTTAGGTAAGGACTGAGTAAGGAAAAATGCTTAAAAATAATCAAAGACTTACATTTGTTTTAGTTCCCTAGAACAAAACGTAGGTCTAAGATTAATGGCTTAAGATACAGGTTATATTTCTCATGGAAAGTTTCTCAGTTTCTCTTTTGTCAGTCTCAGTAATCAAGTAGAAAGCATCACTAGCACTCTAGGGACTTAGATACATCTGTTATACTTTGGTCTTTATTTGGGCTCAGAGAAAATGTATCCAAATATGGATATCTTCTTTAATTGCTAATTCACAGAGAATCATAGAATCATAGAATCATTAAGGTTGGAAAAGACCTTCAAGATCATCTGGTGCAATTATCCCCCTAACACCACTATCACCCACTAAACCATGTCCCTAAGCACCACATTCAACCTCTCCTTAAACACCCCCAGGGATGGTTACTCCAACACTTCCCTGGGCCACCTGTTCCAATACGTAACTACTTTTTCTGAGAAGAAAAGTTTCCTAATTTCCAACTCGCAACTTGAGGCCATTTCCTTCAATTCAATCACTAGTTATCTGTGACAGGAGACTGACACCTAGCTTCCCAGAACTTCCTTTCAGGTAGCTGTAGAGAGCAATAAGGTCTCCCCTGAGTCTCCTCTTCTCCAGACTAAACAACCCCAGTGCGCTCAGCCGATCCTCATAAGACTTGCGTTCCAGACCTTTCACCAGCTTTGTAGCCATTCTCTGGACACACTCCATGACCTCAATGTCCTTCTTGTAGTGAGGGACCCAAAACTGAACACAGTACTCAAGGTGTGGCCCCACCAGAGCAGAATACAGGGGGAATATCACCTCTCTGTTTCCGCTGGCTATACTATTCCTGATACAAGCCAGGATGCCGCTGGCCTTCTTGGCCACCTGGGCACACTGCAAGCTCATGTTCAGGTAAGCATTGGCCAACAACCCCAGATCATTTTCCTCTGCACAGCTTTCCAGCCACTCTGCTCTAGGCCTGTAGTATTGCCTGTGATTGTTGTGCCCCAAGTGCAGGACCTGACACTTAGCCATGTTGAACCTCATCCCATTGGCATCTGTCCATTGATCCAACATGTCCAGGTCCCTCTGCAGGGCCTTCCTACCTTCCAGCAGATCAACACATCTCCCCAAACTTGTGTCACCTGCAACCTTCCTGAGGGTGCACTAACTCCCTTATCCAAATCATCAGTAAAAATATTAAAGAGGACGGACCCCAACAGCAACCTCGGGGGAACACCACTGGTGCCTGGTCACCAGCTGGATGTCACTCCATTCACCACCAGTCTCCGGGCCCAGCCATCCAGCGAGGTTTTAACCCAGGAAAGAGTATACCTGTCCAAGCTATGGGCTGCCAGCTTCTCCAGGAGAATACTGTGGGAGACCGTGTCAAAGGCCTTGTTGAAGTCTAGGTAGACTATGTCAGCAGCCTTTCCTTCATCCACCATGCAAGTCACCTTGTCATAGAAGGAGATGAGGTTGGTCAGGCATGACTTTTGTTTCATGAACCCATGCTGACTGGGTTGATCCCCAGATTGTCCTGCAATTCCAATATATATTTTAGAGGCTCTTAAAAAAAAAAAAAAAATATATATATATATATTTTCCATTTGTTCTTTCACTGAAGCTAAAGATATTTTAGAGATGTAGAAAGATGTAACTGCCTTGCCTTTATATTCTCATTCCCTGAATTAAATGGTCTGCAAAACAAGTGTCTACGTTTTCTTCAGTTTCTGTAGAAAATTTTGATTCAAAATTGTGACAAAACCCACATTTTTTCTTTTCTTTATCTGTTATCATCACTGATTGTGTTTTACTGTATCTTTTGTTTGTTTGTTTGTTTTGTTTTGTTTTGTTTTGTTTCCCACTGTGTATCTTTATGTTGCTCAGAAGATAAAGGAAGTGATGGGCCGTTTTAAGCAGCATCTTCACTTCATGATTGCCATGGAGCAGAATCTACTGACTCCCTTAAAGAAAAACACTCCTCTATTCTATTTCCTCTCCTGTTTTAGGGAGCAAAGAACAGCACAGATAAAAAGTAGTGACATAGAAGCACTAAAGGACCATTATTAAGTGTTTTCAAAAGTGCAGTTACTACGAAGAGAACCCACCAGTATTAACCACAAAATACAGCTAAATGTAGATAAATAAAATAAAATATGTCTAACATATGTGAGATCTCAGAAATATCCCTCAATAACCATTGCCCATAATCATGTAGGCCACATAATATTAAATGATTATCACTTATGTAACCATTACCTTAGGTTTCAATGACCTTGACAGTATTGCTGCAGTCACTTCTTTGAACATCACTGAAGAGTTTTTAGGGTGCAATGTGACAGGCAGTTTTATTTTATTTATTTATTTATTTATTTATTTATTTATTTATTTATTTTCCACTCATTATTTGTAAATGTATGTGCATTGTATAAGCCTATTGAGAAAGAAATCCATCTTATGTCAAATTTCAGTTTTATGAAGACTTCTGACAATACTGCAGGTCCTTACAGTATGTTGTTATTTAAGTTTATGAATATCCTTTACACATCTTCAACTTAGCTAAGTTTCTCTGATCTTTTTTTTCTACATTGAAAGAGCTTGAGCTGTGGTGATTGCTTAGAAGCATCCAAATTTGGAATGACTAAATCGAAAAAAGACATTTTATTTTCTGACAGTACAGTGCTTTTGTTAGACCTCACAGTCAATGTAAAGAGCTGAATGACTGCACCTAACATAACACTTGTCATAAAACTCTGAGGAAGTAAATTTCTAATATCAAGAAGTTCATTTCACTCTCAACTGACCTAGCAACTCGTATCTATAGGTGGTTTCACATTTATGAGGTACTGTGCTTTGTACCCGCGTGCTTTGTATTCTGATTTGGTTATAGCCAGCTGTTTCCAATGTAATTCTTTGTACTTCCAATAAAAACATGACCAGACACTGGGCAGTCACATGTAAGAAGATGATGAGGACTAAATATGACCTCCTATACTGTCTAGAGGATAGATGGTAGGCCACACATTATGTCGTACTGGTACAAATAAATAAATAAATAAATAAATAAATAAATAAATTGAACAGGTAATATCTGGAAGGGAATCAAAAAGATCAGAGTTCCAGGGTATCTTCAACCTGAGGTTATCGAAAACCAGTCTCCACTTACAAAACCTTCCCAAATACCAGAAATTCTCTGCCCTTCCACCCTTCCACTGAGGCTAAGAATCCAAGTAATAGGCAAGAATCACAGAATCACAGAATAATCTAGGTTGGAAGAGACCTCCAAGATCACCGAGTCCAACCTCTGACCTAACACTAACAAGTCCTCCGTTAAACCATATCCCTAAGCACTACATCTAAACATCTTTTAAAGACCTCCAGGGATAGTGGAGGTCTTTAAGACCACGTCCCTGGGCAGCCTATTCCAGTGACTAACAACTTTTTCAGTAAAGAAGTTCTTCCTAATATCCAACCTAAACCTCCCCTGGCGCAATTTTAGCTCATTCCCCCTCATCCTGTCACCTGGGCCATGGAAGAACAGACCAATCCCCACCTTGCTACAGCCTCCTTTAAGGTACCTATAGAGAGCGATAAGGTCACCCCTGGAGCCGCCTCTTTTCCAGACTGAACAATCCCAGCTCCTTGTAAGATTTGTTCTCCAGACCCCTCACCAGCTTACCTGTCCTTCTCTGGACTCACTCGAGCACCTCAATGTCTTCTTGTGGCAAGGGGCCCAAAACTAACACAGTACTTGAGGTGCGGCCTCACCAGAACCAAGTCAAGGGGGATAATCACTTCCCTGGACCTGCTGGCCACACTGTGTGTTACGCAAGCCAGGATGCTGTTGGCCTTCTTGGCCACCTGAGCACACTGTTGGCTCATATTCAGCCGACTATCAACCAATACTCCCAGGTCCTTCTCTGCCAGGTAGGTTTCTAACTGCTCATCTCCCAGCCTGTAGCGCTGTTTGGGGTTGTTGTGCCCCAGGTGCAGGACCCAGCACTTGGCATTGTTGAACTTCATACAGTTGGCCTCAGCGCATCGGTCCAGCCTATCCAGATCCTCCTGCAGAGCCTTCCTACCCTTGAGCAGATCAACCCACGTACCTACCTTGGTGTCGTCTGCAAATTTACTGAGGGTGCACATGATCCCCTCATCCAGATCATCGATAAAAGAGCAATCTTTCACTTGCAAAATGATTGGCTGAATAAGGTTTTTAGTTGCACAGTAAAAAGAAAGGTATTTCTTAGGAAACTCTCTACAGAATTGGTGAGATGTTAATCTGATCTGTTTTTCATGGATACACACGGAGAAGTACACAAGATGAAGACTGTCAATATTAGTGTTGCATATTACTTTTTTTGCGGGCTGGGGATGAGGAACTGATGAGAAAAGAGTGGTGATTAAATCATACAAATAAGATAAAGAACAAAAACTAAGATAAAACAAAACAAAAACAACAAAAATGAGTCCCCTCAAAAGTCGGTTAACATTGGATGCAAACTAAAGCTGACAAGATTTCCATAGCTTTAGGTACTGAAACACCTTTTGGATGTAATAATTACTCTATTGTTTACTACCTTATACTTAAAAAAAAAAAAAAAAAGGAAGAAAAAGAAAAACAAATAGAAAAAGAAAAAGAAAAAAAACTAAAAGATAAAGATGAAAAAGGAAAAAAAAAAGAAAAAGAAAAAAGAAAAGAAAAATAAAAAGAAAAAGACAAATAAAAAGAAAAAGAAAAGACAAAAAGGCAGAAAGGAACACAGGAAGGAAGGAAGGAAGGCAGGAAAGAAGACAGGAAGGCAGGAAGGCAGGGAGGCCAGAAGACAGGAAGGCAGGGAGGGAGGAAGGCAGAAAGGCAGGAAGGAAGGGACGGAGGAAGGAAGGAAGGAAGGGACGGAGGAAGGAAGGAAGGAAGGAAGGAAGGAAGGAAGGAAGGAAGGAAGG
>NC_048926.1:31531961-31539536 GCF_011077185.1 Oxyura jamaicensis
GAAAGAAAGAAAGAAAGAAAGAAAGAAAGAAAGAAAGAAAGAAAGAAGGAAGGAAAGAAAGAAAGAAGGAAAGAAGGAAAGAAGTGTTTTCCACTGAATATTGTACATTGTTTCTGATAATTTTCTCTACACTGATTTGGAAAACTGAATTATTAAAATAATTGTTTGGAATGTGGCTTGCAAGAAAATGATTTTGGACATTCAAGAAGAATGAGAAATGACATTCAGGACAATTCATTTTACCTAACTACAGTGCATATTCTGGTGTAGAAGAATGATGATTAAATGCCATACCAAGTCCAGTTAAATATTACCTGTTTTAATAAACATCCATATCCTGCGTTTACTCTGTTAATCTTCTGTCCTCTCATTATCCCAACACACATTGTGTCCCATATCAACTACAACTCAATATTCTTCCATAAACTGTAAGCAATAGAAAGAATCAAAGCAGAGACAGAAATAAACATTAGCAGACATAATACAATGGAACAAGCAGTCCCAACATTGTGATAATTCCTAATGAAATGGCAATACAGGCACAGGCACTAGATCTTTAATGTAAATTTGACTCTGTAGCCTTCCAGAGGCTTCTCATTGCTTTGAGTTTCCTCCAAGGACAGCACCACAAAGATCCCCACAGTGTGCCCCATCCTGACATGATTTCTTGTCTTTCATTACCAATGTTCTTTTTTATAATTTGTATGTATAAAGTATACATACATACTCATGTATTCCTTGATCCCGTGAAGCAGATTTTACTTCTGGTCATTTCTGATTTACTAGACTGTGTTCTCTCTTTCTAAACTGAATGTTGGATTTCCTCTCTAACTGAAGTTCCGGGAAGCCCCCAGCTGTGCTTTCTCAGCTGAGATTCTTAGTTTCCCACATATACAATGTGGAATATCTGCAGTTTAATTTACAAGCTCTCTTCTTCAATAATTTGTTGCTCTTTCCCAGATTTAAAAGACTTTTTAAAACTGCAAACTACACAGCTGTTATCTAGATGGTGGAAAAACAAACAAACAAACAAACAAACAAACAAAACCACTGCTGTACTCTCATTGAAGGTATCTACATACCCTTCTTACAGAAACATTACATTGAGCTGTTATTTGGTATGTTTTCCTGAGACAATAAAGCACAGGGTAGATTGAGATTTTATATTAACTTTATAGATGGTATTTTTATCTGGTTCAATAATTTCACAATCACAGACACAGAAAACAAAACAAAACAAAACAAACAAACAAACAAAAAAAACATTAAGGAAGGATCATGATATTTTAAATCATGTTTTAAACGCATTACATACAAAAACATAAGGGCCAAACATACGACAGTTAAAATTAAGATTTAATATTGATTTTAATAGTGATAATTGATTTTAATATCTGTGGGACTGTGCACTCAGATAGGAAATTTCAAAAGAATAAAAGTCATATAAGTCTGACTATGGATCATATATATATGAAAATGTCATGTGTCCTCAGGAAAAAAAAAAAAAAAAACAAAAAAAAAAAGGTTGCTCAGTGCCCCATCCAACCTGGCCTTGAACACTTCCAGGGATGGGGCATCCACAGCTTCTCTGGGGTAATACATAGAGAATCATAGAATCATTAAGGCATTAAGGTTGGAAAAGACCTTCAAGATCATCTGGTGCAATTATCCCCCTAACACCACTATCACCCACTAAACCGTGTCCCTAATCACCAGATACAACCTCTCCTTAAACACCTCCAGGGACAATGACTCCAAAACTTCCCTGGGCAACCTGTTCCAATACCTAACTACTCTTTCTGAGAAGAAATGTCTCCTAATTTCTAACCTGAACTTCCCCTAGAGCAATTTGAGCCCATTCCTTCTTGCCCTGTTGTTAGTTATCTGTGAGAAGAGGTTGATCCACAGCTTGCCAGATCAACTTATTTTGATGTAACAGTAGAGAGCAGTAAGTTCTTCCCTGAGCCTCCTCTCCTCCAGACTAAACAACCCCAGTTCCCTCAGCCACTCCTTATAGGACTTGTGTTCCAGACCCTTCACCAGTTTCATAGCTCTTCTCTGGACGTTCTCTAGGACCTATCCTATATATCCTACCTTATCCTACATAGAACATGACTGCCAACTTCTCTGCTTACATGGAATACTTCTCAGGGTTTTAGCATTGTTAGCTTGATCAAATGATGCTGCCAAATAAGAGCTATATTTTCTTTATAAAAGTGTAGATATTGCAGTGATGTGCAGACATACTATTTGGCATACCATTTGACATTCACGGATGGAAATGGGAATGTCAAAGCTCATCTGGAATTAAAAGGAGTGGGGGTGATGATGTATCTTTAGATGGAAAGATGAGAAAAAGGTGGGGGCAATACTCAATGTAGAACTGAACCTTGTGACAAAAAATGGGGAAAAACCTGAGGTTCTCAGTGCTTGTTCTGCATCATTTTTGGTAGTAAGGTCTGATATTTAATTCCTTGATTCCCTGGGCCTAGTGAAGGAATATGTGAGAATGAAGTATTATAGCTGCAGCAGAATAAAATAGAGTAGGGAGTACTTAACGAACCTACTTGGACATGGGACAGACAATGTAGAGGTTCCTAAGTCACTGAAGGATTGCTTTCTGACATTTTTGAAAGATAATGTTGATTGGAGCACTTTCTGATGGTTTAGAAAGTTAAACATTGCATCCACCCTCAAAGAGAGCAAGTAGGCCTGTCAGCTTTACCTCAATCTCAGTGAAAGTGAAAGAGCAAGTCTTTCTTAAGCCACTCCCAGGCACTTAAAGGACAAAGAAGTGACTGGAAACGGCCAGTGTGGTTTTATCTGACCAAATGAATAGCTTTCCATTATTATATGACTGGTTAAATGGGTAAGGGGAGACCACTGAATGTTATTTACCTTGACTTCACATTCAACATGACATTCCCCATGACAGTATCCCTACTGTCAAGTTATTAAAATTCACATTAAACAAGTGGTAGCCAGAAAAGTGTTGGTCCACTGCCATTAAATCCTTGCAATCAATGGTACAAAGTCCAACTAGTGCCTGATTACTGGTTGCACCTCTCTGGGACTGGTGTTAGAGAAAGTACTCCAATGTCTTTATTAAAGGCCTGGGTGATAGGATCTGAGCAAGTCTGTAGACTTCACCAAACTGAGGGGACAGGTCAATACACTGGAGGGCAGTGTTGCTATTTAGAGAGGACTCAACATGCTGGAGGACCTTTGTAATGTTTGTCAGAGGTAAATGATTTTGTCTTTTGTGTCCAATATCTACAGGAATTGTAGAATTTGCTCCAGAACATTATTTTTTCTTTTAAATATCAAACTATAGCATAGTTTATTGTTGTTGTTGCTGTTGTTTTTTTTAAGAAAAGCAGTAGATTTCAGTGTCATCACTCTTCGTTTTCCTGGAAAACATTTTACACTGTGTCATCTACCCACAGGTCTACCCTGCAACACTGTTATTCTAAGACAATACATTGATGATTTACATTTTGGCAATCCTATTCCATGCATTGTCACTCATCTTAGGAAACTACTTGAGCTGTAAAAGCTCTAGTATTTGATTTTTAATGCTTTTAAAATCTTGTATATTCTCATGTGACTCGTAGATGTTACTGGAACATAACTATAATGCCAGTTCTAACAACTTCTAAAATAAAACTTAGATTGCAAGAATAACTAACATTACTTAAAGTCTGTGCCCTCATTTCTCTTGGTACTTTAGCTTTCGACCAATATTCTGCTTCAAGTAATGAAAGTCTAAAACAGAAATAAACAAGCAAAGGAAAAAATGAAAACAAAATAAAAACAACCAACCAACCAAACAAAAAAACTCCATTGTAAATTCTCTGTCCCTGCTCCCTTGTTATGCTGGGCCATAGCTTTCCCTTTCCAGTCACTTCAAAAATGTATTCTCTCATCAGTGGGCCAGAGAAAACAACATATTGTGGTTTCTACACTCCTTACATGCAAGCTCAACATCATAGGATTAATAAAACTTCCCTCCCACACTGTCTCTCAAGGTTATGTCTTGAAGTAACTCTCATACTGTTATTTCCAGCCTTTGCATTTTCTCCTGGACAGCACTTGAACAATTTCTCCTAAAGATAGTTTTACAGTTGCTGTGTATTTTGGGAATATTTTCCAAACTGACTTGAATGATTACAAAGCAGAAAGATAGGGCATAAAATATGAAACAAGTGTGAAAAACATTTTGCTAGTGAATTTACCACATGTAGCAGAGCTCATACACAAGTATGCAATCTGTTATTTTGGAGGTGAAAATAAATAAAAACATTTATAGTTTTATTTTAAAAAGTATTTCCATATTACTTATTTCCATGGCACATACTTCTATCCAAACATGCTTGAATCAGGCTCACTTGTTTAATGTAGTCTTCTTTTCACAGATGGATGATAAATCATACCTTATTTTAGAAAGGTACTTGACTGGTCAGCATTAATAAAAAAAATATATTTTTAAATATATAATATAAATAATAAAAATAGTAAAAAATAAACATTTATAGAAAAAGAGCACATGGTTTTCAGAGACAGAGACAAGTATAATTCACTTCTCAGAAGATAATGAAATTTGGCTGATGTCCTCTTTTTCTCTCTTTCTCTCTCTCTCTTTTTTTTTTTTTTTTTGGCAACCACTGGGAGTGATCTAAAGGGTGCTCTTTTTGATATGTCATTTGGATGACTCAGCACACTTCTCAAGTGTCAGCACTGGATTGCAACCCAAAGTGCTAATAAGAAATCTAAAACTGAAGAGTCTGGGATCAGAGGTAAAATGTTAGCAGCCTCTTTCTTCTTGTGATAAGGAGATGTAGTAACTGCGTGGAATCACTGCAGTAAGTTGTAAATGATGTATGAAATTAAAAATCCTCTGTCCGGTGCAGACAGAACACAGATATCACTGCAGTTACTGTTGTGTTTTTTGTATTTGCAGTGATATTTAACTTAGATATACCCATTGATATTTAACTTTGATACATTTAAGACCATAATAATAATAACAATAAAAATAATAAAAACAAACAACTGCAACAACAAACAACTACCCAAAAGCAAAGACCCACAAAAGATATAATAAACAAATTGTAGGTGGGAGAAACCATTTTGCGTGTTCTTACTTTCCTCTTCCAGTTTCCTTCCTCCTTCCCCACCAAAATTCATTTGCAGAGTATCTTATGGACAGCTGTATTCCCTCGTAGTTTACTCTGCCCTTGTGAGGCCTCACTTGGAGTACCACATCCAGGTCTGAGTCTGGGGCCACCAGCACAAGAACAATGTGGATCTGTTAGAGTAGGTCCAGAAGAGAGCCATGAAGATCATCAGAGGGCTGGAACACCTCTCCACAGGCTGAGAGATCTGGAGATGTTCATCATGAAGAAGAGAACACTTTGGGATGACCTTATTGCGACTTTTCAGTACCTAATGGGGGCTTATAACAAAGATGAAGAACAACTTTTTACTCAGTCAAATAATGACAGAACAAGAGGGAATGGTTTTAAATTAAAAGAGGTGAGTTTTTGATTAGGACGAAATTCTTCACTCAGAGGGTGGTGAGGCACTGGTTTGGGTTTTCCAGAGACGTTGTGGATGCTGGAGGTGTTCAACACCAGGTTGGATGAGGCCCTGAGCAACCTGATCTAGTGGGTGACAGCCCTGCCCATGGAAGGAGGTATTGGAATTAGGTGATCTTTAATGTCCCTTCCAGCCTGAGCCACTCTATTATTTTATGATTCCATGATTTACAGGCAGATGGCTCCTCTCCACTTATGCATAACCCCATGGGGGATGTGTAGATGCACTTGGAAGATCCACAGGTGTGAAGAGAAGAGGAAAACTGAGAAAATTAATCTCCTGTACAGTTCAAGTTAAAAGCAGTTAAGGAGATGAGTTCAAATGAGTTGATGATTTGGATGAGGGAATTGAGTGCACCTTCAAGAAGTTTGCAGACAACACCAAGTTGGGGAGAAGTGTTGATCTGCTGGAGGGCAGGAAGGCCCTGCAGAGGAACCTGGACAGGTTGGATCAATGAGCAGATGCCAATGGGATGAGGTTCAACATGGCTAAGTGCTGGGTCCTGCATTTTGGCTACATCAACACCATTCAATACAACAGGCTTGGGGCTATGTGGCTGGAAAGCTGTGAAGAGGAAAGGGATCTGGGGATGCTGATTGATGCTCACGTGAACATGAGCTTGCAGTGTGCCCAGGTGGCCAAAAAGGCCAATGGCCTCCTGTCTTGTATCAAGAATAGTATAGCTAACAGGAACAGAGAGGTGATATTCCTGTATTCTGCTCTTGTATATATCCCTGTATTCTGCTCTTGTGAGGCTGCACCTTGAGTACTGTGTTCAGCTTTGGGTCCCCCACTACAAGAAGGACATTGAGGCCATGGAGTGTGTCCAGAGAATGGCTACAAAGCTGGTGAAAGGTCTGGAACGCAAGTCTTATGAGGATCAGCTGAGCGCACTGGGGTTGTTTAGTCTGGAGAAGAGGAGGCTCAGGGAAGACCTTATTGCTCTCTACAGCTACCTGAAAGGAAGTTGTGAGGAGCTGGGTTTTGAACTCTTCTCACAGATAGCCAGTGATTGGACTAGAGGGAATCATCTTAAGTTGAACCAGGGGAAGTTCAAATTAGAAATTAAGAGACTTTTCTTCTCATAAAGAGCAGTTACGTATTGGAACAGGTTGCTCAGGGAAGTGTTGGAGTCACTGTCCCTGAGGGTGTTTAAAGAGAGGTTGGATCCAGTTCTTAGGGATAGGTTAAAAAGAATTGTCATGAAATATATTCATGTGGTTGTTTCCTTCAATGTTAATAACAGCAAACAGCATCTATAATCATCAGTGATCCTGCATATCTCGTCTGGGATTGAGGATGAATAAAAATTTAGAGTTAGTGATCTTTCCTATATATTAACATAAGAGATATACCTTGGTTTTTCTTTTCTTCAGAATCATCAAAGCTTTATCTTTCAGGGTATCACAAGCATTTTCATTTTAGAATTAATCAAATTCTGCAGGGAGGTATTTGTAAGGTGCAAGACATTTCAGGAAAATTATTATATACACCACAATTATGGAGCTGAAAAAATACTGATACTAACTAATACTAACTGATTTGTTAGTTCATTGGCAATTCAGAAAAGAGAATTTCAGCCCGTCCAAGGTGAATTTTAAATTATCCTCTAGTTCTTCTATGAAATCAAAAAAGCTTTATTTGGTATGATATGATTTGCTAAATTTCAAACAAAAAGAGCTAGAATGACAATGAAAATTTTAAAACAAAATGTCATTTTCAGTATTTAATTCAAAATAATTCTAAATTTTTCAAGTTTCTGACCTGAGCTATTTTGTTAAACTTTCTAATGGACAAAAAATTCTGAAATTTAGAAATCTGTATTTTCATGTCCACTATAGCTGTGTGTACAAAATCTGATCCTAGAACTACTAAAGTTTACAACAGTTTGGGTATGTAAGATTACAGATCTTCAGAAATAGTGTAATTTGCATACATTCAGTAAGTGAAATCTTACTTACAAAAAAAAAAAAAAAA
>NC_048926.1:31539636-31545305 GCF_011077185.1 Oxyura jamaicensis
AACAGGAATCCTTTCTTATTTATTTATTTATTTATTTATTTATTTATTTATTTATTTTCCTAATTCATCTCCTTTTAAACTCCAATTACCTGATAATTACCTGATGTCTGTGTGGACTGGGCATTTCTGCATTAGGACTTTCTTCTTTTGGTCCACTTTAGCATGGACTCTAACTATCCATTTTTCTTCATTTGATCCACTTTAGGATGGATTCTAACTATCCGTTTGCACACTGTAGAGGAAGTAGCAATTAACTCACAGTCTTTTTCAAGATTATGACATTTACCAGCAGACTGCAGTAACAAGAAACATGCAAAACCTTGTCATACTTAGGTTGATTTGAAAGCCTTATACTTAGCATGTTGTCTACTTGTTCCTAATGGAGTAGCAGCAGGGCTAATTTTCTTCAGCACTACAAGATGTGTGAAAGGTTTGAAAATAAATGTTTAAATAACTAACATTTGGTGGAATTCAAGTGGATTCTTTATACTATCATTCAGGAACTCAACAGTAGCTGCTGAGAACTAACTGAACAGAGAGATATTTCTTAAGACTCTTCAGACAACAGTTGAGTGTTTGCAGAGAATCTATCTACAGTTTTGTGATTCTGAAGTTTTTATAATTTTAGAAAGAATTAATGCATTAATATATCAGATAATTCAAATAGTTTGGCAAAATTAAAAATATTAAAAATAATTAAGATCTAAATACTGCACTATTCAATGATTTTCCCATTTGTGGATGTAAGGTTAGTTAGTTAGTAAATTTACCATTTCAGTTGTCTCTTACGTATATGAATGAAGAATTTATTGCAGCACCAAGGAATCTCCATATAATATGAAATAGAATTTCTTGTATTTTGTTCCAATTTTATTTTGTGTTCAGTACTTTAGATTTTACTGTAAAATAATGATGCACAGGGCTGTAGTACAACTTTTTTTTTTTTTTTTTTTTTTTTTTAAACCTACAAAGAATGAGAATTGGTCATATAAATGAACACAGCTATTCAAAACAGTTATCCATGAAGTCTTGTATTCTGAGTCTTAAGAGTAGTTACTAAAAAAACATATTTCAAAAGAGAAAATTAGATGGGAGTAATTGAGAAAAACTATCTCAAAATTAAAATTTTGTTCTAAAATGTTGAAATTGATGGTTGGTTTATGTCTCTGAGAGTAAGGATCAACATTGCACAGAAGCTCATGTATGAACCATTTTATTCAAAGAAGACTTACTCTTCACAAAAATATATAGTTTTAGAAACAGATCTAAATAATACATTTACCTTAAAAAAAAAAAAAAGGTTTAGACTTATTCTTTGCATAATAGATGTATTAGATATTGCTATTGATTATATAATTATAGATAGATGCTGAGCTACATAGAGATATGATAGATGCATATGCATAGATATTTCAACAGTTGAAAATCTTATCCTTTTAACTTTAATTTGCTATCCTTTGAATCATATTTTGTATGTTAACATTCTGAGCAAAAGAAATGAGTGTAGGGAGGCGCATCTGAAGTGCTTCTACACAAACACACACAGTATGAGGAATAAAATGGATGAGCTAGAAGTCTTGGCCCAGTCCCACAGCTACAACATCATCGGCATAAGCGAAACCTGGTGGGATGAGTCCTGTGACTGGTAAGTTGCAGGCTCTTCATGAGGGATAAGCAGGGTAGAAGAGGTGGCAGGGTGGCGTGTATGTAAATCAGGGGCTGGACTCTGTGGAACTTCAGGTCAGCGATGGCAAAGTTGAGAGCCTCTGGGTAAGGATTAAGGGAAAACAAATAAAGGGGATGTCGTTGTGGGAGTCTATTACAGACCACCTGGCCAGGACAAAAACACCAATGAATTATGCTTTGCAGAACTGAGAGATGCCTTGAGATCAACCCCCCTTGTCCTTATGGGGATTTCAACCTGCCAGAAGTCAACTGGGATCACCACACAGCTGACACGAGCAAGTCCAGGAGGTTCATAAAGTACCAGATGATAACTTCTTGGTGCAGGTACTAAGGGAGCCAATTAGGAAATGTACCCCCCTAGACCTGTTGCTGGAGAACAGAGAGGGTCTTGTGGGAGACGTGGCAATTGGCGGCCATCTTGGTCATAGTGACCATGAAGTGGTTGTGTTTAGAATTTATGGTGACAGAAGGAAAACTGCCACCAAATCTTCAGCCCTAGATATGGGGAAAGCAGACTTCAAGCTGCACAGGGAACTAGTCAGCAAGGTCCCCTGGGAAACTGCTTTTGAATGCATTGATGTCCATCAGTGCTGGTCAATCTTTAAGCACTGTCTCCTAAAAGCACAAGGGCAATTCCAAAATATAGGAAGTCAGGCAGGCAGGGCAGGAGGCTGACCAGGGATATTTTACTGGAGATTAGGCAAAAAAAAAAAAAAAAAAAGAGTGTGTATGACTACTGGAAGGAGGGTCAGGCGATGAGGAAGAAATACAAGGATGCTGTTTGTGTTTGTAGGGAGAAAATTTGTGTGGCCAAAGCCCAACTAGAGTTGAAGCTGGCCAAGTCTGTGGGAGACAATAGAAAGGTTTTTATGATATGTGAACAGAAAAAGGAGAACCAAAGAAAACATAGATCTGCTACTTGATGGGGAAGGTCTCCTCACAGGCAATGACATAGGCAAAGCAGAGACATTTAATGCCTTCTTCGCCTCTGTCTTCAATGCTGATGATGGCCTTCAGGACCCAGGGTGCCCTGAGCTGGAGGACCGTGACGGCAGGAATGACAAACTCCAAACCGACCCTGAACGTGTGAGGGATTTGCTGCTCTACCTGGATCCCTACAAGTCCATGGGTGCGGATGGGATTCATCCCAGGGTGCTTAAAGAGCTGGCTGATGTCATCACGGGACCTCTCTCAATTATTTTTCAATCATCTTGGGAATCTGGAGAGGTCCCGGTAGACTGGAAGCTGGCAAATGTTGTGCCAATTTTCAAGAAGGGTCAGAAAGAAGACCCAGGCAATTACAGGCCTATCAGTCTCACATCAGTGCCTGGTAAAATTATGGATAAAATAATTCTTGAGGCTACTGAAGCGCACCTGGGGGACAATGCAGTCATTGGTCCCAGCCAACATGGGTTCATGAAGGGAAGGTCCTGCCTAACAAATTTGATTTCCTTTTATGATAAGATCACCTGTCTAGTCAATCAAGGGAAACCAGCTGATGTGATATTTTTGGATTTCAGCAAAGCTTTTGACACAGTTTCCCACAGGATCCTACTGGACAAAATGCCCAGCATAGAGCTAAACAAAAATATCATACGATGGGTGAGCAATTGGCTGATGGGCAGGGCTCAAAGGGTTGTGCTAAATGGGGCTACATCAGGCTGGTGGACGGTCACCAGTGGGGTCCCCCAAGGCTACTTTTTAGAGCCAGTCCTCTTCAATAATTTTATAAACAATTTGGATGTAGGACTAGAAGGTGTTTTGAGCAAATTTGCCAATGTCAATACACTTGGAGGAGTTGTTGACTCTGTTGAGGGTGGAAAGGCCTTGCAGAGAGACCTGGACAGGTTGGAGAGCTGGGCAATCATCAGCCGCATGAAGTTTAACAAAAGCCGGGTCCTGAACCTGGGGAGGGGCAACCCTGGCTATACGTACAGACTGGGCGACGAGACACTGGAGATCAGCCTTGCAGAGAGAGACTGGGGGGTTGTGGTTGACAGCAAGTTGAATATGAGCTAGCAGTGTACCCTGGCAGCCAGGAGGGCCAACCGTATCCTGGGGAGCATCAAGCACAGCATTGCTAGTTGGTCGAGGGAAGTGATTGTCCCACTCTACTCTGCGCTGGTGAGGCCTCACCTTGAGTACTGTGTGCAGTTCTGGGCACCACAGTACAAAAAGGACATTCAACTGTTGGAGAGTGTCCAGAGGAGGGTGATGAAAATGGTGAAGGGCCTGGAGGGCAAGGCTTATGAGGAGTGGCTGAGGTCACTGGGCTTGTTCAGCCTGGAGAAGAGGAGACTGAGGGGGGACCTCATAGCGGTCTACAACTTCCTCGCGAAGGGGAGTGGAGAGGCAAGAGACCTTTTCTCCATAAACACCAGTGATAGGAACCACGGGAACAGGGTTAAGCTGAGGTAGGAGAAGTTAAGGCTCAGCGTCAGGAGGTTATTCACCAAGAGGGTGGTTGCGCACTGGAACAGGCTCCCCAGTGAAGTAGTTTCTTCACCAAGCCTGTCTGAATTCAGGAAGAGCTTGGACTGTGCACTTAGTCACATGGTCTAAACTTTTGGGTAGACCTGTGCGGTACCAGGATTTGGACTTGATGATCCTTATGGGTCCCTTCCAACTCGAGATATTCTATGATTCTATAAATATATTGCTCACAATGATATTGCATTTTTTTTTTTTCCTTTTGATCATATACATTTATTTTTTTAAAATGAAGAATTTCTCAGCAGAGCTTCTTCAGAAATTCATTCACTACTGATTAATTTCTGTGTCCTTTTGGTATAGAAATCTTTGTATTACTTTAATTATTTCTGGTGGTTTTCTAGATTTATGTCTTTCTATATAATTTTAAACCTAGATTGTAAGACTCAGAAACATATTTTATGTTTGTAAGTTCCCAATATTTCCTCATCTTTTTTATTAATAACACTTAGAGTGTTATTTGAGGGTTTTATTTGCCTATGATGGCAGAAGTCTATTCACTTAAAATGAATTATAATACTACTGAGAAAATACCTAATATTTACCGTGTTTTACATAATCATTTTGTGGTAATTAATAGAGACTTAAATCCAGGCAGTCTGGTTCATTAATTCACCATGATAGTAACAATAATTTATTATTTAATATGCAATGACAGTATACATAATCCTTGTAAGATGTGTTAAGAAATCCGAAGGGCAAATGGGTTTTGAAAGAAGGCAATTACAGGATTTTGATGTCTCTGTGAGATCTTTCAGTAGTTTGCCTATTTTCCAAAAAGCTTCAGAGGATAAATTCAATTTTAAGAATTTCAAAATGATCTCAGTCTTATGTTGTTAAAAGCATAATCTAAATAATACTGTTTCAGGAAATAGTTGAGTGGAAGCTCTGCTCTGGTGAGACAAGATTGGTTCCTTGCATATTCTCAAGATGTATCGAAGATATGATTTCAGCAATATGTGTTTTCTTCATCAAAGCAGAAAAAAAGAAAAAATGATTTCCTCTTTTGCTCTTTTTACAGTTTCTTCATGGCTTTGCAATATAATATGTGCATGGTTTTAAATGGAGGAGCTGTGATAAATTATAATGTGGGAAACATTGCTTGTGGGGGATAGATAAGAAATAGGTATGCTCGTGTAAGAAGGAACACATCAGTTTCCTTTATCTGCATTTATCCTTGACTGTGCTCAAGTTTTCTGGTCTTGCTGTAGTGAAACTGATCTGAACAAAAGTCATACCTAGACTTTTTGTCACTATTACTCTTCAAGATCGGGCCATCTGACCAAATACCAAATACGTAGACATTCACACAATGATAGATGACAGTATCAAGAACATACAGTGACCTCTGAACATAAAAGGAAATAGAAAGACTTCTCCATTGATTAGAGATATTCTTATATATATATATATATATAAATATAAACAAATTTAGTAGAAACAACAATATCAGCAAATTATGATGAATATAATTTCTGAATGAACTTTATGGA
>NC_048926.1:31545405-31554618 GCF_011077185.1 Oxyura jamaicensis
TGAACTTTATGGAAATAATTACAAATAAAAAATAAAGAAAAGAAAACATTTAATTGTATAACTGAATGAATTTAAGATTTACAAATATTTATTATTGTTATAAGTATAATTTTGAACAGGTTTCTCTAACTCAACCAACAAACAAAGAAAAATGGACCATTTAGTGAGAATTATGAAATTTCAAGAGATATGTAGCTTGAGAATTTATAATGTTTGTGTGTATCTATGGCAAAATGGTAGCTTCAGCTGTACTCATTTTTTTATTTTTTTATTTTTTAGTTTCAGGAATGACACTAAAGAAATTTCACAGTATCACAGAATAGCCTAGGTTGGAAGAGACCTCCAAGATCACCGAGTCCAACCTCTGACCTAACACTAACAAGTCCTCCACTAAACCATATCCCTAAGCTCTACATCTAAACGTCTTTTAAAGACCTCCAGGGATAGTGACTCAACCACTTCCCTGGGCAGCCTATTCCAGTGACTAACAACCCGTTCAGTAAAGATGTTCTTCCTAATATCCAACCTAAACCTCCCCTGGCGCAACTTTAGCCCATTCCCCCTCGTCCTGTCACCAGGCACATGGGAGAATAGACCAACCCCCACCTTGCTACAGCCTCCCTTCAGGTACCTGCAGAGTGCGATAAAGTCACCCCTGAGCCTCCTCTTCTCCAGCCTAAACAGTCCCAGCTCCCTCAGCCGCTCCTCGTAAGACTTGTTCTCCAGACCCCTCACCAGCTTCGTAGCCCTTCTCTGGACTCGCTCGAGCACCTCCATGTCCTTCTTGTAGCAAGGGGCCCAAAACTGAACACAGTACTATCAGAACACAGATCTATCCAGATCCTCCTGCAGAGCCTTCCTACCCTCGAGCAGATCGACACACGCACCTAACTTGGTGTCGTCTGCAGACTTGCTGAGGGTGCACTCGATCCCCTCGTCCAGATCATCGATGAAGATGTTAAAGAGGACTGGTCCCAGCATCGAGCCCTGGGGAACGCCACTAGTGACCGGCCTCCAACTGGATTTGACTCCATTCACCACAAGTCTCTGGGCCCTGCCATCCAGCCAGCTCTTAACCCAACGAAGTGTACGCCAGTCCAAGCCATGAGCAGCCAGTTTCCTGAGGAGAATTATGTGGGGAACGGTGTCAAATGCCTTACTGAAGTCAAGGTAGACCACGTCCACAGCCTTTCCCTCATCCACTAAGCGTGTCACCTTGTCATAGAAGGAGATCAGGTTCATCAAGCAGGACCTGCCCTTCATAAACCCATGCTGACTAGGCCTGATTGCCTGCTTGCCCTGCAACTGCCGCATGATGACACCCATCTGCCCAATGAGCTCCCCTGGCACTGATGTTAAACTAACAGGCCTATAGTTCCCTGGGTCTACCCTTCTTCTAGATGGGCGTCTTGTAGATGGGTGTCACGTTTGCTAGCCGCCAGTCAAGTGCGACTGACATTTCTAAACAGTACATTATATTCTCTTCAATAAGTGTTATGAATATAAATGCTATGAATAATCTCGTATCATAAATATTGAAATAAACATCACTCATGTGGCATAACTGTAAATATGGAGGTAGAATTAGAAAATACTTCATTCTATAGTCTTCTAAAAACTCATAAAAACTGTAGGCCTCTTGTCTTCACACACAAATGCACATGTGCACAGAGCACACATTATCTTTACATAAATAAATAAAGCAGGAAATAAACTGTTTTAGCAATGATCTTTAAGTCTTGGATGATGGCTGTCTCTACACGACCATTTTAAGAGCTGGTTGAGTTGATATGCCAAGTGTGTAGGGAATAGTGGTAAGCAGAAGAGCAAGGAAAATGAAAAAGATAATACTGCAAGTTTAATTAGAGTTATAGATTATTATTTGAATTCAAAGGGAAGAAAAAGTAAATACTTTTTCCAAAACATTCCAAAGTCTTCTAAAGGTTTCCTCTGTGATCATTTTCTCCCTGAAGTCAAGACTGTGTTTTTTGTCTACAATCAGGGCGCAAGAAAATATTCCTTATACTCAAGTGTCATGGAGTAACAATTATCTCCTCTGTAACAATTATCTCCTTCCCATTTACCCTTTTGTAGACAAATATAAACACAAGTGTGAACAGAACACTCTTCATTAAAACTAGAAGATTGTGCTCTGGAAGTAGATTTAAAAAAAGCAGTAATGTGTCTGTTTAGCTGCTTATCAGAGACAGAAGTAGGGGTCTGAAGTAGTGCGGTTCTGAAGCAGGTCTCCTGAATTGGAGTCTGAGTTGAAGAACAAGATGGTTTGTAGTGGTGTGAAGCAAGCAGCTTGCACAGTATAAAGGTCAGTTGTGAGAGGGCTCATGTACGCACAGGCACTCACTCAGCACTACACAATCTCGTATGAGGTTTTAGTAAAGCACACAAAGACAAAGACAAGACTTGTAATGTTGTTATTTAAGTCAGTAAGATATTTGAAAAGGTTTTCTTGGTGGTCTTTGTCCCCTCCTGTCTAAATGTCTATTTGAATAGACACATTTGAATAATTTGAAAATGTAGAATGACTTCAGTCTTGTGGCAAAGTTCATTGTTTTATTTCATTGTTTGTTTCCTAGTTCATGATTTTCAGTCCATAACAGTGCAGCTTCCTTTTGAACCAATATATTTTTACCATGTTATAGTAGCATAAAGAGTTCCCTGGGATATATGAAAGTTGGCCTTAAGTGGCTTAAATTCTAGCTTGTCATGAAGTAGCATGTAAGGAGGAAAAGAGAAAAGAAAGTGACAAATCGTGTCACCACAGGAGCTGAGAATAGAACTTGGTTTTCCTGAGTGCCTTATCTATGATCCCTCTTAAATCTAGATAATACTGCCTGGGAGGGAGAATTCACAAGGTGTTTTAATTGTGGAAAAACCAGCCTAAGCCAGTAGGAGGACTTCTGAACTACTTTTTCCCTACCTGGCCCACTTTTGAAAGTATTGACTGTTAATTCTGAAATATGGACATTAATCTTGTAAATATTCATTGTAAGTGCAAAGCATCCATGCCAATCTACATGAGTAAAAAAAAAAAATATGTATCTATGCACATACTTCAGTTTTTTTGTTTGTTTGGTTGTTTGTTTGTTTGTTTTTCATTTATTAATCCACCTAAGAATGAAAAAGCTAGATTAGTCAGTGCTAGTTTTTTGTGTTATTCTTTTAAACCTTACAAACAATCTTGTCAACAGAAAAACAAATAAACAAACAAAAATTGTTTTGAATTGCTTCTTTTTCTAAAATGTCAACAATTCTTTCAGCTGAAAGGTCTATTTTTTTTTTTTTTTTGGTGATGGCTTGAAGAGAGAGAAATTTATTTTTTGTGCTTCTCCAGAAGATCTGGTCAGCTCACGGTTGAGGTTATTTACTGTAATAGTGTAAGGAGAAGACTACCCTGAATTAATTTGTATCATTTTCCCACTCTGGATGAGGAAATTGTCTTACTTTCCAGTATTTGTGAATGTAACCTTTTCAATAAAAAAGAATAATGAAATCGAAGCCCCAAATGCTTGCATAATTTGGATGATGCGAGACATCTGTACATAGCCAGTTGGTCTCTTGAAATATTTGAATCATGTAAAATTTACTTTTACAATTGTAGTTCACTTATTTGGAGTGTCAAGTATTCAACAATATTTTAAAAATTTCTCATTAATATAAACAATTAAAAGAAAAGGCATAGAGGCCTGAGTAGAAACGTTGTAGAAACAATGTCTCAAAATTACATTCCTAAAGACCATTTACTAGTACTCTATGAGTTCATGTAGATGTACGTAGGCATGCTTTTCTCACCAATGTGTAGACATTTCTTTTTACAGAGAATTTTCTTATAAAGGGAATAATAATAACAATAATAATTTTAAAACAAACAAACAAACAAACAACAACAACAAAAACTGATATGGGCTCTCAGTTCTCCAGGACAGTTTGCATGATATTTCTTACATGGAAATATGGTAGCAAAGCAGTAAAAACAGAACATGTTTTATTCATATTTAGCAAATGATATCAAAACAAAATAAATTTCACTGATTGCATATCAACTTTAAACTCTGCAAGGATTCTGTCTAATTAATACTGCTCATCATCTTAGAAGAAAATATGTTAGACTTGGAAGAGGAAGAAAAAGACATCTTGCAGTAGAAGACAATATAGTAACATTGTCATCATCAACTCTTGGCAAAATGTTAAAATCAGCTCAAAAACTTATCTATTAAACAATCCAGTTCATCTTAAAAACCTTTGAAATTCTTATAATTTCCTAGAATTCATTTGTTTCATCTTAGAATTGAAATCTTTCCAATCAAATTAAGTTATTTTACAATACTTAGAGGTTGATTTCATTTTCATATTTCTGAAGGATTTTTAAAGTAATGTGGTGGATAATAATATATTTCTAAATATGACTGAAGGTGATATTAGGATTCTGAAATTTTCAGTTTTACACTGTGTGGGAGTGTGGCTATGGGGGTCGACAAGCCCCATGGTTGGTGATAACATCAGACAATGAGGCTATGAGGAATGTAAAGAGTTTAGAAGGAAGAAAGAAGGGTGATTCAGGTGACGCCTTGCTGTCTTAGACTGCTTGTTCTCCCGTGGTTAAGACATAGAAGTTGCTGGGTGTTTGCAGGGGCCAGGAAAGTTTGTTGACCAATGAATAGTTAGTGGAAAAGTACTGCAGTAGAGTGAATGGTATAAGAAGGGAGACTGTCCTCAATAAGGGAGTTGTAGTTGAAGATATGCCATCAGTAAAGTAGTAGCAGATACTGATCCTAAATGAACCCTGGTGTCTGTGTGGTCCCTATGCCACAACACTGGAAAATATTAAAGCACATAATGAAGAATTCCATGAGGATAACTTTGAAATTACATTTTACTATAAACAAAACCAGAATTGTTCATTACTAAAACAAAACAAAACAAAACAAAACAAAAACCAAAAACACACACTCACAAAAAAAAAAAAAAAAAAAAAAAAAAAAAGCTCATATATTCAGCTATATGGCATCAACAATGATGATATTTTAAATAGCTAATTTTCTCATATCTGGCAGAAAAACTTAATGCAGAAGATACATAAAAATAAACAATAAGCTTACAGCTATTTTTGATGGAAGAAGATAGATATGGATTGCTGTTTCAGTTAGGCAGAATGAAGATCCTCACAAGAAATTGAACAAGCTACATATTGTGTAGAAAGTACTGCCAGGGTCAAAGTACCAGGGAAGAAAATAAGAGACAACTGTAGAAAATTTTGATATTGCTTCTGAACGAAGACCCATACTCATTTCACCTGATACTAGGCACTTTACCAAGGCATATAAGACACAAAAGTAGTGAATCCTTTCTGTGAAGTACACTGGGAGGATGTAATGAATTCAACAGGCACCTCCAAAACTCACCTGGTAAACAGGCCAGCCCAAAGTGCCATCTGGAGGTACATTTTATTATGATGGTCATTAGTGAGTATGATTCACTCCATGGCTGGATCACTTATCAGCCCTGGCAGGTCGCTTTGCTGACATGATCTTAATCCTGTAGTAGGATAGATTCTTTATTTTTATTAACTTTCAAATTAATCTTACTGCTGGACTACTGTCATGGTTTTGCTAAAAGCCTAAAAATATTCTAGCTTTTTAGTTTCAGTTTACTTTGAATGGTACTAACATGTGTTTATGTATATATGTGTTTACATGCAAATATTGTTTGGTATATACTCAATTGCACTGTCACAGGAAGTTCTGACTGTGACAAAGAGTTGAAATTTCATAAGCTCCTATATTGTTAAAATTTCCTTGAAACATAAATTATGTTCTTAACAATGATTACTGTCAGATTGTTCTCTTGCATTTCTCATGTTTGTACCATGTTCAGAGTAAGGAAAAATATTAAGAGACTTGAAACAAATATCAGAAAGAAACAAGCTGATGATGTAAAACTTGTTTTAGTGACTTCTACCCATGTTTTCATGTGGAAAACTACCATGGTATTCTGTGCTTTCATTTCAGTGGTACCTGTAAGCGTTTTGCTGAAAATTACTATTATAATTAGGGTTGAAGGTTCGTTTCTAGGCCAAGATTGAAAATTTGACTAGAAATGAATTGTGTCTTTTAAAAATATATATATATAAATACGCATTTATTTGGTATTTATAAAAACTCTCCTCTTTTACAATCAAAACATTATATAGAGAGTCATCAAAACTTTGCAACAAAAAAAACAAAAAGCTAAAAACTGACAGCAGATGAATGGCTTCTTCGTTATGAAAAAAAGGAGTGTGATAAAATATCAGTATTAATATATATGTATATATATATATTTCTGTACTGTTTCATCCTTAAAATGTCAGACACTAAATCTTACTGGGCTTCAGAAAAATTGTTGTTGAGGTGATGGACTTTGTAGGAAATACAATTTCATAAGATTCCTACCATGTAAAACAGGACTTTTAAGCTTTACATGGAGAATGAACATCTGATAAGAAGTTTTATAGCATGACTTGCTATATAAAACAGCAGCAACTCTGCATAAGGTGTAGCGACCTAGTGGTACATCTCTCTCACATCCTAAATGTGTATTGACAAGATGAAGTATTATAACTGTAGAAGTTTCAATGTTCCTCAATAAAATAATTGTCCAAGGCTTAGTGCAATATAATTTGAATAAATAATGATAAATACAATTTAAATAATATAAAACTTCTTGAATTTTGCTGACTTGCCAGCTAACCACTTCCCAGATTTCTCATCTCATTGGTTTTTCTGCAGTTTACATAAAGAGAGATGCTTGAAGTGTGCTGAAAATGTGACCCTTTGTGAACTATTAAGGACTACAGAGATAGAGCAGATTCCAAAGTCTGGACGCCAAAAGAGACAGAATATTCATCAGCTTCCTCTAATTTATAACAAATGTATCTGGACAAATAATACAAACTCATAAACAGTGGTGTTCCTGATTCCTTCTATAGCTGCATTTGAACAATTGGGAAAATCAGCCATCCAAAGAAGTAAAGGTCATAGATGTTGTTGTCTTACAAGTCTGTTGCAATGAAGTTTCTCTGACATAGCTTCTCTAAAAAGGCCAGAGCCCATTGCTTTTATGCTTAATTTTAATAGAAATGTTATGAGTAATTTTCATAGAAAACAAAACAAAACAAAACAGAACAAAACAAAACAAACAAACAAACAAAAAACATGTAACCATGTATTCTAGATAGAACAGATGTATCTCGTTATGATAAATTACAATGGTGTATGTATACACTCCAGAACTGAGTCCCTGTTGACATATCAGTTGACTTCAGATGTGTGAAACAACCATCACACAGGCATGAAGGTGTGGGACTAACTTTTACTTCTCTTCAAACATTATTAGCAGATTTCACAGTGTGTGCATTTGAAGCAAAATGTAAAAGATATAGAAAGTCTCTATGGGCACAGAAGATGGAGAAACACACAGTTCCTTTATCTATATATATATGTATATTTTCTATAAATTGAGGTGTATTAGTGTTAGAAAGTATTGGAAATTACTGTTCACCCTTTCTTCACCCTTTCTCTCTCTCTCTCTCTATTTTTTTCTATTCAAAGTACATGGTATATATCCTTAACATTAAATCACAGTTTTTTTTTTTTTTCAGTTGAGATGTTTGTGGAAATATTAGACATGAGCTATAAAAAAGCGACATTTTAAAGTTAAAACTACAATATTACTTAAAATTTCATTATTAGTCTGTTAGAATTGACAGAGTAATTCCTCTTTAATTAATTTATTTTTTTTTTTTTAAACTCAATTCTCATGTTGAGAATTAACTTGCAAGTCCCAGTTCTTTTCAGAAAAATAAATAAATAAATAAACAATGCAGGTTTATAAATGGGTGCACTTCTGTTATCATTTGATTTGTGTGCACTTTCTGAGAAGTATTATAGTGATGGAATTTAGTCATAGTTCTGTGTGTTTAAATTACCTTTGGAGCCAAAGAGCACTCCAGAACCATTTTTAATCATAAGACATATTTCTGATAGTGCCTTGCATCCACTGATAAGTGTGTGACTTTGAGTTCTTACTAAGCTGACCAATTTTGTTTTACACAGGGAAATTTAAGAATTATTTTTTGGTTTAAAGAGAACAAATTAAAAATGAAAATAATAATAAAAAAGAAAAATATGAAGAAGGCACACAGACTTGTAGTCTATAGTTTTTCATACTTTCTTTTTATGCAGATAAGTAAAAATATTGCCTATATTCGATCTGTCCTAGCATTTTCAAGGAATATAAGAAAGTACCCTTCATTGTAATGCCATCAGTATTTTAATTTGTCTTGACAAAGCTAGGCTTCAAGGGATATCAGATTTCCTATTGGGCAAGCTTTTAACAGTGTTAACAGTCTGTTTCAGTGGTAACCAAACCAGCAGACTTTTGGGAACTCAGATGGACACTATTCTCCACAAATTATTGTGGTGGAAGTATGTGCCCATATTTTTTTTCCCAACTGTTTTTAATAAAATACATTCTCTCAGAAATTATATCTTCTAGATATTGTTAAGTCAAACAGAGCTACTGCATTCCTAGCCTGTCTTTACACTTTGCTTAACCTACCAGTCTTTCTCCACTTTTTCAAATTGTTTTCCTTTTTGTGATTTGCCAAATTCAATAATCATAATATATGCTGATCACACAGTATTTTTTATTTTTTATTTTATTTTTTTTTCCCTTTTGACAGTTTCTGCACTGTCCTTAATTTTGGTCTATTCTCAAATTCACAGCTGCATTGTGTTTGGGCAGCACTTATTCACATGGAAATTGTAAACTGCATGCGGTATGCTTTTTTGCTCCTAATCAGGTTGCAGGATGAAGAGGATGTGAATTGCACTGATGTTTACCATTTAAGACGTAAATTATCTGTTAAGTTTCTGGTGAAGAGAATCAATCTGTATTATGTTATTTAATGTACAATGTATCAGTGAAATATTTAGACATCATAGTACTGATTCTAATCAGTAATTCTCTGACTACGGTCCATATACTAAATCCTAAATACACTTTGAAACAACACAATTGTGATGGAAGTGAGGTGCTGTATTTCTAGTCTAGATAGCATTTCACAGTTTCCCAGAAAAGAAAATAAAAGAAAAAAACTAAAGAGAAGAAAGAAAAGAAAAGAAAAGAAAAGAAAAGAAAAGAAAAGAAAAGAAA
>NC_048926.1:31554628-31562407 GCF_011077185.1 Oxyura jamaicensis
AAAGAAAAGAAAAGAAAAGAAAAGAAAAGAAAAGAAAAGAAAAGAAAAGGAAGCAGTAACATTTTGCATTTTCAATTTTCAAAATGTACTTAGGAATATTTTAGTAACATATGAGGGCTTATTGGTCTACCTTGAAAACTGAAGGATAGAGCTTAGGGGGAGATATCACAGAAAACTTCAGACATGCTACCTCAGGTACATGGCAACCTTGCCATGACAGCAAATTACATGTAGGACAGATAACATTTTCACGAGAGAGAATGACATACTAAATTAGAAGAGATAGAGTGAAAAAAATACAGTGTAATTCATTTGGGTCACAACAAAAACAGAATTAAGTGGAGGCCTCACAGCATGCCCACACAGTAACGTAAGGAATTGTCTTAGCAGAGCTAAACTGGGTGATATGGTATGTGCATTGTTCACAAAAATCAAACTTCCCTAGTCCTTCAGGCCACAGTATTTCTGATACCAGCTAGGATGCTGTTTGCCTTCTTGGCCACCTGGGCATACTGCTGGCTCATGTTCAGCTGGCTATTTACCAATATCCCCAGATATCTTCCCACTGGGCAGCTTTCCAGCCTCTCTTCCCCCCAGCCTGTAGCATATGGGATTGTCATGATCCAAGCACAGGACCCAGCACTTAATCTTTGTTGAACTTCATACAGTTGGCCTCAGCCCATCAATCCAGCTTATCCAGATTCCTTTGCGGAACTCTCCTACCCTCAAGCAGATCAACACTTGAGCCTAGCTTTCTGTCATCTGTGAATTTACTGAGGGTGCACTCGGTCCCCTTGTCCAGATCATAAATTGGACTGAATTATTGTATTGAAGAGAACTGGTCCCAGCACTGAGCCCTGAGGGACACCACTAGTGACTGGCCTCCAGCTGGATTTAATTCAATTCACCACAACTCTTCGGACTCAGACAGCCACCCAGTCAGTTTTTTAACCCAACAAAGCATATACCCATCCAGGCCTTGTACAGCCAGCTTCTTTAGGAGAATGATGTGGGAAACTGTGTCCGAAGTCTAGGTAGATCACATGCACAGACTTTCTCTCACCACTGAGTACATCCCCTGGTTTTAGAAGAAGATCAGTTTTCTCAAGCAGGACCTGCCTTTCATAAGCCCATGCTGACTGGGCCTGATCACCTGGTTGCCCTGTACATTCTGTGTGATGGCACTAAAGATAATTTGCTCCATGAGATTATCTGGCACTGAAGTCAGACTGAAAGGCCTCTAGATCCTCCTTCCAGCCCTTCTTATAGATAGGAGTCATATTTGCTAGTCACTGATCAATGGGAACCTCCCCTGATAGCCAGAACTGCTGATAAATTGTGGAAAGTGACTTGGTAAGCATTTCTGATAGCTCCCTTGATACCCTTGGGTAGATCCCATCTGGCCCCATAGACTTGCTTACATCTAAGTGGAGTAGCATGTTTCTGATCATTTCACTGTGGATTATGAGGGCTTCATTTTGCTCCTTGTCCCTATCTACCAGCCCAGGGGGCTACACACTTGGAGAACAGCTGCTCTTGCTGCTAAAGACTGACGCAAAGAAGGCATTAACTACCTCAACATTCTTCTCATCTCTTTGTCACTTTGCTTACTCCCACATCGAATAAAGGATTGAGGTTCTTCTTAGTCCTTTATTATTATTATTATTATTATTATGTATTTATATATATATTTTTTTCTTTAACAGCAGTAGCCAGATTGAGCTCCAGTGGGGTGCCTCCCCTTATTGATTCACTCACCAGCTGTGTTAGAGAGCTATCTTCCATACACTCCAGAAGCCTCCTAGACTGTATTGCCTCTGCAGTGTTGTATATCCAGGAGACATCTGGTAAGTTGAATCCCCCACAAGAAAAAGGGCTAGTGATTGCATGACTTCTGTGTCAGTGAAAGAAGTAAAAGACACCTAGTAGATGGATTCAATTACAATATTTAATATTTAAATGTCTCTCAATACATAGTATTTTAACCAAGACCATAACTTTTACTGAAACCTGTAGTATATGCAATATTTGTATGTATCAGTATACTACAAAGAGTCAAAATCTCAGTGATATTTTTCCAATGCTATATACTTACTATTCCTATTTCTAAACTTGTTCAGACCATAGAAGCTTATTTGTAAGACTCTCTGCTTACAATTAAAATATTAGTAATAAATGACAAAAAGTAAAATAAGGAAAACTATGGAAAGACGGTCTCTGTTTTGTTCCATGCAACACTTGAGGAACCACCCTACAGAATGTACCTAGTGAGCTGGTACATTGAGCTTTTATTCTTCTTCCTTGACAGCAACCTTTAACCTGACCATTCCTTTTGATTTTATTTGATTTTAAAAGGTGTATTTCTTATCAATGATTATACAATAATCTATCACATGAACATGTCAAAACAACTCAAAAAAAAAAAAAAAATGTTGAAACATTTTTTAAATGAGTTCTACACTTTAGATCTCTGAAGAGAATTTGCTGATGGGACTCATGCATTTTACATGAATAAGTAGTTTCAGGAATGATACACTAAATACATTCCATTTATTTTATTTTATTTTATTTTTAAATATCTATATCTTTTCTCTTTCAGACACAAGACAGTCATTTGATGATTTAATGTTTTAAACATTATTTGCTCAGGAGTCCTTTTCTATGGACTTCAGAGTCTGAGAAGAAACTGAAAATGATTGGTGTCTTTAGAAAACAATTTTGCTGACCTAGTGTGGCCTTTGTTTCCTGCGGCACAACATTTCCGTGCTCTCTGTGGACACAAGATATACAGAACTGCCAGTAACAGAAGTACATTTTTGTTTATTAATTTTATTATTTTATTCAAAGATATTTGAAATGTCCTTATAAAGCACCTTAGAATAAAGGGGCAATTAAAGAGCAATGCTAAGATACTCTGGCACATAAAAGAAAAAGAAAATATCTGGGTTATCAATGTGTTAGAATAAATTTGGTAGCAATACTGGGAAAACATAGAAATCATTACAATTTTTATTAAAATACCCATATTTCTACCTCTTTGAAACTTTGTGTCATAATAACATAATGTTTTCATATCACAAAAGAAGTCTGACTTTCAGCATCTACATTTTAACTATACATATGTCCACACTCTATCATCATATTCTCTACACATATGGGCACCCCAACATTTGCTCAGAAGTGTTTTTAATGTTACTTAAACTTATTTTGATAAAAGTATTCACGTGGTTACATAAACCTGTAAGTGCTTTGAAAGTTGAATTTTCAGCATATTTCATAGTTGTGGAAAAATGAATATTATAACTGAAAATTACTTGAATTTTCCAGAATTGTAAATCAAAAAGTAAAACAAATCTGTGATGTATCACTTTACTTCCATTGCCAACCATCCATTTCTCTTTCTGCTCTAAGGTGTCTCATGGCCTCTTCACTCTAAGCAGAATGTTCAAAACCCTTGTAGTGGTATCTGGTGGCTTTACTTAAGGATTCTTACTATAAACGTTGTATGTCACTGAATCTACAGCTCATGAAACTTAACCGTTCTATGCATAAACAAGTGAAAATGTCACCTCACTTTTGAAAAACAATTGCGTTCAATTAGCATCCTAAAAGAAGAGGGGTTCCTTCCAGTTTTATCTTATATTAGTTCATGTTTGTACTGCAAAAGGCACAGTGAAATATGTTTACAGTGTACTTCTAGCTACTGACTGTGGTTGTTGTTCCACAGCCTTTCTGAGTTCCGTCACACCTGCACTGTAACATAACCAGTGTGTAGCTAGGTAAGATATACATGAACACCTGGTCACCTTCAATGATGTGCTGATGAGCCAGGTCCAGAAATCTAATATGAGACAAAAACATCCCTGGTGGCAAAGCATTTTCTTACTATTTTTTTGTCACATGATGGACTACACCATTGCTTGTCATTAGATGGGCTTATGTATAATGTGACTGGGAAGAATAGAAGCACATGACCTTCAAAAGACTCCACATGAGAAGCTGTGTGTGAAACACCTCTCAAGAAAGTTTGGTGCAGTAGGATATTAAAGGATGCTCCACCTTTTTGGTTTTATTTTGAGTGATCTGTGGCTTGCTGATGCTATTGATCCTGCTGGGTTTCCTTCCTTTTTCCCCAGAGATCTAATGAGAAATAGCTGAATCATTTCTGGTCATTGCTTACTCAAGTGTCATTTCAGTTCATCTATTATCATACCGGGCTTAGGGATCGTGCATTAAATGAAAGAAGTGCCACCCAAATCTTTTTCCACTTGCCAGAAAATTTTTATCAACCTGTCAAATGCCACCACAGCCAATAATCTGTTCCCTTACTTCTCTTGAGTGTGTCTAAAAGGGCATCTAAGAACAGATTGTATTTTTTCTCTCCATGCAAGCCAGCTCTCAAATTGCCCTTTTTTTATAGAATTTTTATATGAGACTTTTATATATATATATATATATATATATATATATTTTCCCCATTTATTTATTTATTTATTTATTTGGTTTTGGTTTTGGTTCTGGTTTGTTTGTTTGGTTGGTTGGTTGGTTTTAATTTATTATTATTATTATTGTTGTTTTTTTTTCATGAGAAGCAAACCAGGAGATGTCTGTGAACAACTATGGCAAGGCCCATGTTTTCTGTTTTCTGGAGCCTTCAGTAAACATTCTGAACAACCAATACACAATAGGTATGTTGATGAGGCAGGGGAATGTTGGAGCATACATCCTTCCATACCATTAGAAAAAAATATGTGGTCTACCTAAAAAGAAAGCCTGGGCAATGCTGCTATGTCACAATGAGCATTTCTGTAGAAAGTTTAAAAAGATGAACCAAGCAGTAATCAATTAAAATGAATGCCAGATAACAAAAGTAAGTTTCCCTTACTGAAAATTAGATCACAACCAAATAAAGGTGGAATTCAAACATTTTCTTTTGATACTGTACCACCAAAACATTGTAGCTTTAAAAGTTCACTGTATAAACTTGTTAATATACAGATACAAGAAAAATCATTAAAAATTCTGCTTCCATGCTTGTTAAAGACATAAATAATCAAGAGGAAAAAAAAAATCAGTTTGCTACAGCACACTGAAAATGGGCAAGATCGCAAGATCACAGATGTTATGTAACAGATGAAGTGGAAAATATATATATCTATATTAACCCTATATTTATTGTATGTTCCTACTTTCTCTTTTCCATAATCTTTGAAGTATCATCATATTTCCATTAAGAATACAGAACATAAGAATTCATTTCAACATAAGAATTCTGTGTATTTAAATATATATTTTAACATTTTAATTTAACATAAGAATGACTTGCATTTGCTTAAGCCCTAAGCTTACAAATACCTATTTGCACACAACTTTAGTTACTAATACATGTCTAAACGTACTTTTCAAGCCCATGAATCAATGCATCATCATGCTTTTATTTAGAGAATAGTGCAAGAAATTTTGAATTTAAAGGACGTTGTTTACCATGTAGTGGTGAAACAACCTCCACAATCTTACTTTAAAATTTTATATTGTAGGGTGAAGAAAACAAATCATATAAACCTCCCAAACATAAATAACAAAAGAGTGCCTCAGTATTTTTTATATTTAAGATTTCTCTATGTGATCAATTTGCTATAAGAGTGATCGTGAATTGCATGGGAATACAGACCTACAGGGAAACAAGGAAGCTACAAGAGGTCAGAAAAACTATTTTCTGGTGAATCTCATCTTTATTTCTTCTCTTATCCGTCCCCTTTAGTAAAGGTGGTGCATCATGCTCCAGTCCTTTTCTAAAACTGCATTAAGAAGCATTTATATGAGAATTCGAAAATACAAACATTTATCTTTACACAACTAATACATTATTCTAAAAAATATTCTAATCAGTTTGGCTTGTTACTCTTATTATGTCATGGAAAATAACATAAGTGCAAATTAATTTCATATTGAAGTAATTATGCTCACTGGCGATATAATACTGGTGCTGTCAATGAGAAGAGTGACAGAAAATGCATACACAGGGAAAAGAACAGATAGGATGTAGAAAAAAAAAAAAAAAAAAAAAAAAAAAAACAGTCACATTGAAAAATGTAAGAAAATAACTATACATGAAGCAACACAATTCCTGGAGTTTATTTGTATTGAAAATATTTAAGCAAGAAGATTATTATTATTATTATTATTATTTTTTTTTTAATAAAGAATGGGACACTTCATAATCAGGAAGGAGCCCTCAGTCTAACAGGAGAAAAACAAAACTGAAATAAAATGTTGTAAATGTCTGACAAACAAATTCTTTATATGTTTTCATTTTTCCCTGAAGTGTTAATCACTTTAGTATTGTACTGTCTTCTCAGACTGCTGTAATGTGAAGTTCATTTTCCCAGGGGAAGTTATACTTTTAATGTCATATGTAATTAGTATAAAGAAAAGAAGCCAAGAGAAAGTTTATTCAGAGAACTAGGGCAAGTAGACTGCAGAGTGCTCTGTCAGACAAAAAAAAAAAAAAAAAAAAGAAAAAAAAAAAGACTAATAAATGGTAATAAATGGATACTTTGCACATCTTTCTCTCTGTAAGCAACAATAAATATGTCTCTAACTAAGAGACATATTTAGTGTGTTTTTAGTTAGTGGCTTTTCATTGTCAGAAAGCAAGATACTCTTAAGTGCAAAATGACCCTTCGGTTTCAGAAATGAAATCTACCTAAGCAGAAATCCTTGTCTTTCCAAGATATGATTCTGATGATATTTTGGGAGAAAGATCATGACCTGGTTAGAAAAATGGATTTAAAATACAACTTAATACAAATAAAACAACTCAATAACTTTCTATGCAACTGTGGTCTTTAAGAATAAAAACTGTTTTTGTTGTTGTTGCTTGTTTGTTTTTTCTTCAAATGACTAGTAATACTATTTTTCATGAAAGTACATGCCTTTTTATCAATAGTACAGATCTTATTTTTTAATATACAAGAGTATTTGCTCAAGATACCTGACTATTCAGGAAAAATGAATTATGATTTAATAAATCCTGGTTTGAAAAAACAGAATACGCCTAGTTGCATACGCATCCAAAAGACCAGTCTGGGAGGTCTGGGAGACTAGCTTCAGATAAATAATACAATAACTGAAGAGCCTTCCATGAAAGATTTACTTTAAGGAAACCACCAAGGAAATTAAATACTTTAAACTATGTTCAAAAACCATGAAGTATCTGAGAGACGGGAAAAAAAAAAAGAAAAAAAAAAAAGCCCCAAACCCTTGAAAACACACAGTTAAGACTGTCCTTAAGTAACTCTTCTGTTCATAGCAATGTGAGTTAAGGCATGTCTTCCATACCATGAAATTACATGATTCTTTTAATTTAAGTTGCATTTTTTTCTGATGTTAACACAGAGTTTCAGGGTATGTAAAATTTATATATAGACTCAATTCCCACATGCTCAGCAGTTTACTGTAACAGCTGAAGCATTGTCAAGCTTTTACCTCTGCAAATGTCTTTACTTTGTTTTGAGGGCATGGTACTGTGAAATCTAAGTTTTCTGGGGCATTAAATGGATGTACTGTTTCATAAAGTACATCTCTCTAATAAATAATTTTGTTGTTTGAATCAAATGTTGGAAATGGTCATCTCACTATAATGTAATAAGTTGGGGCTCTGCTAAAGTGTTACATTTGTCAGGCTCTAGTGCTAGGGAAAGAAGAATATTTTCAAAAGTCAAGGTGGTTGAATCACAGAATCACAGAATCACAGAATTTCTAGGTTGGAAGAGACCT
>NC_048926.1:31572407-31592170 GCF_011077185.1 Oxyura jamaicensis
AGGTCTCTTCCAACCTAGAAATTCTGTGATTCTGTGATTCTGTGATTTGACCAGCACATCTTTTGTTCCTTAAAGATTAATTTCCACATAATAAGTAGTTACACCCGGAAGACAGAAAACTTAAACGAGCCAGAAACTAGTGTTCTATAAAGTCTTCAGAGATAAAAGTATAGTTATCTATTCATTAAACAAACAAACAAACAAACAAAAAAAACATAGTTGTACAGCTTTGGTCATTAGTGAGAAGTTTTATGACTAAATTACTAAATTAAGCATGTTAAGTGAATTCACATCAATATTCATTAACATTGCATCACAGAAATTCTTACATGGTAATTTTATGGCTATTAGTATATCATGCACAACTACTTCATCCACAAGAATCTAGAACTGAAGAAATGTTGTTTCATATTAAATTCTACTTTGTGGAGTGTAAAACGGGACAATTATTCTGTTTGCTTGAACAACAGAATGAGTGCTAGTTTGATGCTTCTGTGGCAAACAGAAACCCATTGCATGGTAAAAACCTATAGAAAAGATTTGAAATAGGTCCTGGATCGCCAATTGTTTTGGCAAATTGAAGCTGCAACAAGAAAGCTTTCAGGCAGATTAAGCAATTAACAGACGAATATTAGATGGCTGCAGGTTCCTGAAAAGCAAACAAATAATAACAACAACAACAAAAAATGAAGAAACAAAAATGATATTGTTGGTTATTTGCAAACTTGACATAATGTTAAGGTACATGGAAAATAAAGAGGTGATTGCTGACAGCCAGCTTGACTTCACTAAGGGCAGATCATTCCTGACAAATTTGGTGGCTTTCAACCATGGGGTTACAGTGTTGGTGAATAGGGGAAGAGTAACACATCATCTACCAAGACCTGTGGAAAGCTTTTGACAGAGAATTTGACAACATTATATCCTTGTTTCTGAATTGGACAAACATGATTTTGATGGATGGATCACTTGGTGGTGAGGAATTATGGATGGTCATGTTTAAAGAATGCTCAATGTCCAAGTGGAGATCAGTAATAAGTGGTTTTCCTCAGGTGTTGCTATTAGGACAATGACTGTTTAACATCTTTGTTGGTGACATGGAAATTGAGATTGAGTGCACCAAAAGAGCTGTTGTGGTTTAACCCGGCTGGCAGCTAAACACCACACAGCTGTTCTCTCACCCTCCCCCCTCCCTCTCTGGGATGGGGGAGAGAAACGGGAAAGTGAAGCCTGTGAGTTGAGATAAAGACACTTTATTAAGATAGAAAATAATAATGATAATAATAATAATATGTACAAACAAGTGATGCACAATGCAATTGCTCACCACCCGCTGACCGATGCCCAGCCCAATCTCAATCTCAAGTTTGCTGATGACACCAAGATGGGTGGTGCAATCAACACACTAGAGGGAAAGGATGTCATCCAGAGGGACCTGGACCAGCTTGGGAGATATATTTATATATAGCCTATATAATGTCAATATGCCTATCACCATATTGATGAACACTCTTTGGAACAACTCTGATGGAAAGGGTAAGGACAGGAGTTGGCCTGTTAGTACCTCAGATCTCCTGTTTCCAACCAATTTAAAAAGAAAAAGAAAAAGAAAGAGAAAAAGAGAAAGAAAAAGAAAAGAAAAAAAAATCCACAAGACTTTGGTTGTGGCATTCCAGTTTCTAAAGGAGGCCTACAAGATAGCTGGAGAGGGACTCTTTATCAGGTATTATAGTAATAGGACAAGGGATAATGGCTTAAAAAGAGGGTAGATTTAGATTAGGTATTAGGAAGAAATTCTCCACTCTGACAATGGTGAAGCACGGGTATAGGTTGCCTGGAGAAGTTGTGGATACCCCATCCATTGAAGTATTTAAAACCAGGTTGGATGGGGCTTTGAGCAATTTGTTCTAGTGGAATGTGTCCCTGCTCATGGTAGGGTGGTTGGAACAAGATTATCTTTAAGGTCCCTTCCAATGCAAAGCATTCTATGATTCTATGAGTTTATTATAGTGTATGTTTATGTGTAAGTCTGTGTGTTTAACTAAACAAGCATTGCTGTGTGAGGTGAGTACTGCTCTGTCTTCTTTGCCCTTCTTGGTAATAAATAAATGCCAAGTTGGAACTGTGTAGTGGCAGGGTTTCTGTGGCAAGGTTTTGGTAGCAGAGGGCCATAGGGGTGGCTTCTGTGGGAAGAATCTAGAAGCTGTTAAGTAAGCGCCCCACTGCTGACCACAGCCAAGCCAATAAGAGATGTTGTTTGCACCTCTGTGAGAGCATATTTAAGACAGGGAGAAAAATAAAAATAATTAAAAAAAAAAAAATTCTGCACCACACAGCAGCTGGGAGAGTGAGGGGAGTGAGAAACAGCCTTGCAGGTGCCAAAGTCAGTGAAGAAGGAGAGGGAAAGTTGCTCCAGGCGCCAGAGCAGAAGTCCCCTGCGGCCTGTGGTGAGGACCATGGTGAAGCAAGCTGTCCCCCTGCAGCTCATGGAGTACCACAGTAGAGCAGGGTTCCACACTGCAGTCCGTGAAGGGGAACATGGTAGAGCAGGTAGACCTGCAATGATGGAGGCTGTGGCCTGTGGAAGACCCCTGCTGGAGCAGATTCCAGGCTGGTCCTGTAGCCCATGGAGAGGGTTCCACAGAGTCCACACAGGAGCAGGTGACCTGGCAGGAGCTGCTGCCTGTGGGGGACCCAGGCTGGAGCAGTTTGCTCCTGAGAGATGGACCCTGTGGTACGGACTCATCTCTGGAGCAGTTCTTGAAGAGCTGCTGCCTGCAGGAAGCAGCTGCCTCCAGATCAGTTTGACAAGGACTGCATCCCGTGGGAGGGACCCCACAGCACAGGGGACGAGAGTGACTGAGAAGGAGAGGCGTCGAAGAAGCGGTATAGACTGACCATAACCCCTATTCCCCCATTCTCCTATGCCACTCAGGCGGAGGAGGTGGAAGAGGGTGGGTGGGGGAGAAGGTGTTTTGGTTTCTTTCCTTTGTTTCTCGCTTCTTTAGCTTGTTAGTAATAGGTGATCAATCTTACTGTCTCCCTATGCTGTGTCTGTTTTTCCTGTCACTATAATTACTGTGTGATCTCCTCGTCCTTATTATCAATGTTTGAGCACTTTTCATTGTATTTTCTCCCTGTTCATCTTTGAGGAGGGGAAGTGAGAGAGTGGTTGTAGTGGAGCTTGGCTGCCCACCTGAATAAAACCACCACAGGCTGTTGAGTAAAACACCACCAATACAGAATTTCAGAACAGAAAATGCGCAGTATTTAGAATGGATTTCCATAAACAATCTAAAATATCACATTTTTGCCACAAGTGCAATTTTATCTCCTCTTAATTCAAACTCATCTTACTGTTTATTTTAATGGTGCTCTTGTACTGTGTGATCAGTATACTGTATTCAGTATAGTAGTACAATTAACACGAAGGTGTTGTGGTACAAAGTCTCTGAAACTTTCAGGGAATGCCTCTAAACCTGTAACAATATAGACTGAGAAGGACAAGGCTCTGAAACAGACAGTTTATAATGTTATTCTATATATGATTTATATGTATTCGTATAAATTCCAAAAGGAAACAAACTATTATTCTTACAAACAATTCTGAATAGTAAGAAATGACATAATTTCATGGCAAACACTATTTTTTTTTTAATTTTTATTCACTTGTTATAACAATAATAACTGAAGAACAATATGTATGATGTCTAAACTTCAACATATTGTTGAAAATGTACCTCTATACCTCTGATTAACAGTTTATTCCAACTTTTTTTTATTTTTTATTTTTTAATTTTTAACGGTAAATAATTTGAGTCTTGTGGAAGATCAAGTCTTCCAACAGTGTTATTAACATCAGGAAGTAGCATATATATTTCTTCCAATCTTAAATCTACAGAGTTTATCCTCAGATGTATTTTAATAATAATTCCTAGTAGGAAAAAAAGAACCATTAATCTCTCCATATTATCATATTGTAATATATGCAAACAACAAATTCAGGAGGTCAAGCAAACACACATTTTTGCCCTTTCTTTCATCCCTCATTAAAAAGGTAATTTGGGATTAACAAAACTACAATGGAGAAGTTTTCTACAAACATCAGTATTAATATAAAGGCTCATAATTACATAAATAAATATGCTGTTGTTGTTTTTATTTGTTTAGTGCTTTCACCACTGGGAAAAAAACAAAACAAAACAAAAAAACACTATTATTTGCGTAGAGTGTACATACTGACTGATACAAATACAAGATCAAAGTTAGACCACTCTTCTGCTGAAAAAGTATTTTAACTATTATCACCTGTTTAAGTTTAAGGGAAGTTGGATTAGGAAAAAAGTGTTTAAATTCTGTGTTGCACATCCTCTTTTCTTTTCCAAACCTCAGCAGAAAGAAAACAAAGTTTCAGGTTGGAAATTAGGAGACATTTCTTCTCAGAAAGAGTAGTCAGGCATTGGAATGAAATGCCCAGGTGAAGTTACCGTCCCTGGGGCTGTTTAGGGAAAGGTTGGGTGTGGCGCTTAGGGGTTTAGTGGCTGATATTAGTGGTAGGGGGATGGTTGGACCAGATGATCTTGGAAGTCTCTTCCAATCCTAATGATTCTATGATTCGAACACTGAAGTTTTCCTTTGAATATGGCAGTAATAAAACTTTTCTTTTTACTAAACTTTCTCCAGGGAGTTTACATGTTATCAAAGTCTGAAACAGAAGACCTCAGACCAGAATAGCTATGCTGTAGATGGGGACCTAATATGACAGGACTTTTGAACACCTAAATCAAAGCCTCTGTGCTTAATAAGCACAAACAGAAGTAATCTGATTTGAACAACATAAAATCTCTGTATGGAATGTATACCTACCTACTAAGTCTACCAATTTAATTAGCTAAAATAAGACCCAGTCTTTACTCCTGTCAAAGACTGTTTCCAACCATGATTTCTGGATTGGAAGCATTTGAAAAAATTCCCTTCAGTTATGCGAGAATACAGATAGCTAAGATCTAATGAAAACCTATGCATTAGGGACAGTGAGACTTCATATATACAGAGCTGTTTACATAAGAAAAAGCATAGCAGGACTAAAGAATTCAAGGTGATGAGTATTATTATTTTTTAAAGATAGTTTCTAGAATGATCAGTAAGTGTAGCTTCAGCAGCAAATGATAAGTACAAAATTATCATTTCTATTATCTCTCTTTATTTAGACATTGGAAGTCTTTCAAAGTCTGGGACACATTCTTTGTGTTTTAAGTGAAGAATGCTCCAGTCTTCGTGGATGTACTGGGGATATGAAAAAGATATAGAAAAATGTGATAGGTTTTAATACACATGGGAATGACTAAATGAGTACAAGAAGACCATACTTGGAATAAGCTCTGATTCTTATGAATTTGTTGTATTAATATTTCTGTCTTGAAAAAAGCTACAAGGATGGGGAAAAAAAAAAAATTAAACAAAATATCTTTTTCAACCATTTCTAGTGTATTAACTTCATTTTCAGTCAACATATAATCATTTCTGCTCCAAGTTTTTCATGTTGGTAATTGCAGGAAAATTAAACAGCACAATTCATATGGTCTTAATGATGTATCTACTAGTTAAAGTATGAGAAATTTACTTGATGTAGAAAAAAATAAGTAATGGGATATAACTCTGTTTTTTGATAGAACCATGAGTAGAACATCTGAAAGACTGCAAGAAAGAGAGATGACCTTTGATTTTAAAAACAAGTAATTCTGTTTGTTTAAAAAGAACACAAATGCATCATTTTTCACTTATGGGTATTTATCTTGCCCTTTAAAGGCCAGCTACTGAGTGGAGCTAAAGTTCATACCTAAAATGAAATGTGAGTATCCAATAAGAAGTACATTTTTCCCTTAGCATTGATTTTGAACTAGACTTTCTGAAAAGATTAGGAAGCACCAACACCACCAAGAACAAAGCATCTGTAACTATTCCCTGTATAAAGAAAAGAAAAGAAAAAAAGAAAAAAAAAGAAAGAAAAAAAAAAGAAAAAAAAAAGTAAAAAGCTCACAATCTGTACACACGTACATATTTGATAGACAGTGAATGTAGACTGCAAGCTTCTTATTACTTTCAGAACGCCACAGGGACAATTGGAAGAATAGATACCAGAATAGATACAAATAAATAACAGTACTGAAAAGCTAGATGGTAGTTCTCTATACCCAGTATAGAGAATTGTAGTGGAGGACATATAAAATTATACATTTTTCCTTCTCTTCCTCCTCTCTCCACCCAACTCAATGGAGATCTGACACAACAAGCTGCTCCTTAAAGTAAAAACCATTTAACCATAAAACCATTCTCCATTTCTAAAGTAAAAAGTTAAGTTTCTTTCCACATACTGTGATGAATATAGATATCTTCTAATTGCATAATTATTTGGGAAACAAAAATATTTTCAAGAAAGATAGTTTACCTTCAAGAACCCAATAGAGTATGTCTTTGTATCCCGTTTTAAGGTACTTCCCAATGCACTACTTGAGTAAGAATAACTTTTAAGAATATTACTTGAAACAGAATTTCTTGCAACAGTTGTTTTAGGAAAAAAAACATACTGGGATTTTTAATTTTATTTTTTTACATTTAACCTTATTATATATTTATTAATCTTCATTAAAATATCATGAAAATAAAATGATATATACTTGCAGGAATAAATAATATATTGCCATATTTTATGTTGGAATATATATATATTAAAATTAAGAGTAGCTACTGTTAAATATGAAAAAAAAATATCACATTTTCTTTAGAAGATGAAATTGCTCTCTGTAGCTCAGTTATGAGACAAACCTGATATTTTATGAACTAAAACACTTTATAAAAACACATTAAAACATTATCCTTTTTTTTTTTATTTTAAAATAGTGAAATTATAAATTTTCCATATCTATTTTTAGATAGTAATAGTCACATTCACATATACACGAATAAGTGAATAGCATACAAATCTTAATTTCCAGCTAGTTGTATGAACTATTTATCTGGTTGTGCACACAGGAAAAAAAAAAAAAAAATCATAGCTTGAAAATTAGTTGTATATCATTTATGTCTATTTCAAATTCAGTGCTCATTTAATTTGGTATCAGTACCAAATGCCAATAATCATTTCAATGCAATGCTGAGATATAATTTCTGCTGTAGTATAGAATTTATTAAGCACTATCACAAGGAGTCTTCTCCTATGAGATCATGACTGCCTGCACTGTAGCAATCAAGACACCTGCAACCACTTCACTCATCTTAACGTGTTCATAGCAGCACTATGAAACATGGAAGCCACAGAGAAGCCTATTCTCATCTAAAAGCAGTATATCTGTGCTAGAAGGCACGGTCTGTAAACTAAAAAGTCCTGGCACTTTTCAGAGCTTAATAGCTCAGGGGCAACACTGCATGAAGATGCTATTCTGTTCTCAGAGCCAAACAAGTCTACCTATATGTATATATCTGCACTGTGCCCCATGGATTTTCTGGAGGATGCCTCAATGTAAACATCTCTGGCACTGTGATTCACTGTACAATGAACACATTCCTACATCTTTTTCATTTTCACTGTGAAATATTTGTCCATTTATTTGAAGATTGACTTCACCTCTTTCAAGTAATATGTGTATTTTATAACCAGAAACACTCAAATTCAAGACTTTTGTTCATTCATACTGACATTGGCTGTATGAATGATACAAGATGAACATCTAATGTACAGCTACCATAAACAAGTTCAAAGGACTATTTTTATCATCATCTTATATGTTTGTGTCTAAAACAATATGCTCATATGAGGTGGAAAACCCATGACAAAGATGAGTCATTCAACATAAAGAAATTCTTAAAATGAAGAGATTGTTTTTGTTAAACCTTTCCACAAATTAACATATATTAAGAACTGAGTTTTTTACCAGTTATATACACTTCTAATTGTTAATTGTTTTAAAATAACACAAGATATGAAGAAAACCACTTGCAAATATTAAACATTTATTTTATGAAAGACTTTTACAGAAAATCTACTTAGGATCCAGGCTGGATTCAAAGTCCATCCCTTAATCCACTGAGTTTATCACTTATGTGTATAAATTAGATAAGCATTACTCTCAGACATAGTTTAATCATTCTTTTAATGAATAATTTTAAAAAGACAGGTTTTTTGTTTGTTTGTTTGTTTTTTAACTTCAAGACAGTCTTTCTAACAAAATAGCATCTGTAAATAGGGTGAGAAAACATGAAGTACTCCATATAACAGGAAGATATGAATAATTTATAGTGTAACACCACTGTAGGTTGGGGTCCTTATGTATTCCTCCAAATTCTGTATGAATGATGATTCCATTAAAACTGTGAGACTTTCTTATTCCTAATATTAATATAGACTTTTTCCAGGAATTGTATATATTTGTATTTACAAATAGGTGATCCTCTTTCTTCTAATCATAAAAGTGAATTACTCCTTTGTTTTCCATGAACATTCACTTTCCTGCAAGTAGAAAGCCTTTAGCTGAAATGTAAAATCATAGAGAGAGTCAGAGATAAGACTTGACAGTGATACCATCTTGAAATCTGGTGGCTTTCTATGATGACATTACAGCATTGGTGGATAGGGAAAGAGTAGCTGACTTCATCTACTTTGACTTATGTAAAGCATTTGACACCGTCCCCGATGATACTCTTGTTTCTAAATTGGAGAGACATGGATCTGACAGATGATCCACTTGATGGGTAATGAATTAGCTGGATTTTTTTTTGGAAACAAAACAGTTTTGAAGTTGAAAAGTTTTTTTGGAAACAAAAAGTTGCAGACAATGGCTCAGTGTCCAAGTGGAGATCAATAAAATGTGGTGTTCTTCAGGGGTCAGTACTGGGACTATCTCTGTTTAACACCTTTGTTGTTAACAGGGACAGTGAAATGGAATGCACCCTCAGCAAGTCTGCTGATGACACCAAGCTGTGTGGTGCAGTCGATACACTGGAGCAAAGCAAACAAAACCACCTTATTAACAATGGATTTACTAAAGCTGTCATAGAATCATTTCCAAACATGTTTAGATTCACAGCTTCAGCTAGTTTCCAGTACTGTAAACACAAAGGTAACATGTCAATTTAATTCAGAGCCACTAGAACCTACAGATTCTGACTTGCCATGAAGCAATCCATACTCCTGCAGTCCTCAAATAGAGTCAGCTGGTAGCCAGTAAAGATGTCTCTGGATCTACTTTAGTATTTTTATCCAGTTAAAAAATAGCAGAATTTTAATCTGGATATTTACTGTAATAAAAATTACACATTTACACATGAAGGTAAATTAGAACAATTCCCATCCCAACAGGAATCCAGTTTTACTTCTACTCACGTGGAAAGACTTTACATTGAACCTAAATATGTGTAAGGAGCAAAATCTCTACATTTGCTGCATGTTCAGAACTGAGTAATAAGCATTAAAATAGCTGAAGAAGCTGTCTCTTTGTACCTTTACAAAAATCAGACATGAAGTGTCTTATAATTATATACATGCTGAAGCAATGCACTATAATGAGCTAACCAACAACATGGGAAAGGGCACAACTTGCCATTTGTTTTCATTTTTGCGTACTTACTGCTACTTTAATGGACTTATTTATCCTTTCCAAACATTTTTACATAAGAGGCACAAGACTGGACTTTTTAATAAATTAATCTGAAGTCCTTTCCTACTTAATTTCAATTAAGCAAACACATTTTAACAATCTCCCTCTGTGAATTTCAAGGGGAAAGACAGCTAACAGCCCTTCTATATGATGGTGATATAGTTTAAAGTCTTTTTCAGTGTTAGATTTACATTAACCATTTAGCTGAAGATAGAGGGAATAACATACTGTAAGCTTTAAGGTCTATAAAATATTGATAAGAGTGATCATTAGCATCTTATTCTTATAGAAGTCACTAATGAAATGTGCTATTAGTTCATTTTAAAATGGTCAAATGAGTTCAAATTTTGGAAAACAAGAATGTAAAAATATCCCCAAATGTTAAAGTTCTTTCTTCCAAGTTATTTAATAGAAAATGTCTGGACTATTTTTATTTATGAAGGTAATTCACATAGATTTTTTATTTTATTATTATTATATATATTTTTGGTAGAATTGAATTAAAAAATTCACAGAAAGTAAACACAGTCTCTTTTATTTGCATAGGAAAGTTACTCTGCCACAACAGTCCCAGCTTTCTGGGTACAATGCTTTTATTTATTTATTTATTTATTTTCTTTTTATATTTATTTATTTTTAGCTTATTTGGGCTTGTCTTCAACCAATTTATAGGAATTTGTACAGCATTGAAAATAACTGATTTGCTCTGCCCCAGTAGAATTAGAACAAACAAAATATTTGAGTGGAACATCATTCCACTTATCATTCCACAGATGACCCATATCATATCATCAAATATACCGTCCTTCTAAAGAAATCAAGAACAACAGAAAAACACAGACATTTTACAACTCCAAAAACATATTACATAAAATTATAAAAAATATACAAAATTTTTTCTTTCTTTGAAAATTGCCAGGTGTTTATAATCTCAGTGCTGTAATTGAGGGAGCCTAATAACTTATTTAATAGACATTAGAAATTATACCTATGAACTTGGCTAATTAAGTTCCTGGTGTGAAAATAATAAAGTAAATAACAAAAAAATGTTAAGTCTGATTTTATTTTGCGAAATATCTCATGACAAGTTTATGTCCCAGAAGGTTATCATACTACAACCCTTAACCTTTTCCAAAAAAAAAAAAAAAAATGATTTTCCAAACCAAAAAAGGCATATGACTCATTGAGGTTGAATAAGTCGTGTCAATTTCCTTTATTGCTGTCCAGAGGTGCAATATGGTTTTAACTGCAATTCTCCCAAAGAGAGTTCCTGAGTATATCTTTTCCAATAATAGTTTCATTTAATGGCCTTCCATTAAATTATAAAATAAAGAGGATTTAATCTACAGGAAATAAGACCAACATGACTTAGTTTTTTATTCTATTAATATTTCCTTATTGTGAAAGATGTACTAGTCTCTTGAATAATACAATTGTTTCTGAATATTCTGATTATAGTATGATAACAAATAATGATTTAGATTGGTAGGGAATTTGGATTATGTTTTCAATTTCATTTTTTTTTTTTTTTTCAGTTATTTATTTAATGTGCAACAGCATTTTATGCATATGGTGGAGTTCTGTGTGAAGTTATTATCACTCATTTTATGGTTAAATATTCTTCCTATTCCCGTTGCAGACTCAGTTCCAATTTGAGGTGTTAGAGGGAAGTTTACATCAAAAGCCCCTAGGACTTAGAAAGCTACTTCTATAGAACCTTAACTCAAGAAATAATCAGGGAACTTTAGTCTTGATCCATACAGTATTGAATGCTTTTCATCATTTATAAAGTCTTCTCATGACAGATAATTAAGAATGCTAGAAGAAAAAAACTGATATTATATGTTTTGAGTATTATTGAAGCTTATGATTTACTCATTATTTATGCTGCTTGTCTTCCCCTCACTCCTTCTACCCCACCTGCTAGAAGCTCAGCCCACCTATCCCCAGTGCATATTAACAGCTATTCATTTGCTCTGGAACAATGAGAATTTTGGTAATTAATTATAGTAATAATTTAGAATAATTTGTCCAGTAAAATTGTCCCTATTGTCCCACTGTCCTTGCTCACTAATTCATATATAGGCCAAACTTCCTATAATGTTCATCTGATTTACATTTTTTCTTGAGAAAATTCCTGGAGATTACAGCAGAAATGAGCAGAAACTTTTCTGTCATGGAGGATTCCAGAAAACATATGACATCATAGGGGCTATTTATATTTCTTGAAAATACATAATTAGAGAATGCAATTTCAACAAATAAAGGCAGCTGGTTTATTTTAGCTGCTTTAAATAAACCACCAGTATGGAAAATATCAGTTCCTTTGTAGGACATATTACTTGCCCTATCCACTACAAAATTTAGACTTTGATTGTTCCCTCTGTAAGATTTTTGTTGTAAGACTGTCTTAAAATCAAAGGCTGCTGCACTTTAAAAATCTCAGTGTCCTTTGATCTCCATAATCAGCTTCTTCCTACATAATATGCACTTTACTATAATAAGTAAATTGCAGGCTCTCAGGATCAGCCACAGAGAAGAAATAACTACTGCTGGAAGGAACAGAGGGCCTGATGTAATAAACAGAAAGTTGGCCCACAGTCATCAGGATTTTAGTTTACTGCACTGGCATAAGCATTGCTCAAAATTTGTTCAATAATGTTGGTTAATTGGGCTTACAAAATACAATGTTGTTTGTAAATATACTTCTCTTTAATATTAAGCCACAGACCATCTTTCACTGTGATTCTTTCTCCAGTAAAAAACAAACAAACAAACAAACAACAACAACAACAAAAAACATGCTGTCCTACATTACCCGCAGACTATTTAATAATCAGATTTCTGTTAAAGGCTATAAATGTTTCTAAGCAACCAGAACCCACTTTAAATATGCTAGTCAATTAGCTCTAGACACCATCTTCCAGTGTTTGTGTCTATTGTTTCTTTCTGACTTGAAACATAAAAAGACAAGCAGGGGAAGAGAGAGAGAGATGGAGGGGAAAATTTAAAACAACACCTTTAACTAATCAAGGTTGACATTACCAAGTATAACTTGCATATAAACAGAGCCCTCAGACAGACCCTGCCCAACAGTACGTTGATGGCTAACTCAAATTAGAAAGAACAGGAACTTATCTAGCTAGTGCCAATATGGAAAATAAGAATAGAAATCAAGAGAGAAGATTATCTTGGTTGTGAAGAGTGATTGTAAGATTAATGACTCCTATTTTGTCTAGTGTTTTCATATTGCACTTTTAAGTCTTTTCTTTCCACAAAAGAATAATGAAAGAAAGATTCTCCCTATAAAACCAAACCAGTTGTAACATGATTATTAAAGAGAAGGCTAAAGAATGATTTATCTTTTCAAAAGTTAAATAATAAACTAAATTTGAATCACAGAAGGCTATCTCAGCTAAGTGGCTTATTTCTATTGCTCTATGACTCTCATCTCCAAAAATTCCATTTCATTCCTAGAGCTGCAACAACCATTAAAAAAAAAAAAAAAAAAGTTTGTTATGGATAAGAATAGTTGCCTCTATTCTGGAACTCAATACTAAGCAGCAAGCTTCCTCTGGGCTATTTCTGGTTTTGCCACTATGATGTAACACAAGATTAAGAGTCAGTGTCATGGGTTAACCCCAGTAGGTCTTCATGGCTGCTTAGTCACTCCCCACGCAGTGGACTCAGGGAGAGAATCAGAAGGATAACAGTGTAACAGTGTGACAACTTCTGGGTTGAGATAAAGATAGTTTACTAGGTAAAACAAAAGCTGTGCATGCAAGCTAAACAAAAACAACGAATTCATTCACAACTCATTGGCAGGTGGATGTTCAACCATTTCCAGGAAAGCAGTGCTCCATCATGTATAGCTATCACTTAGGAAGACAAATGCCATAATTCTAAATGTTCCTCTCTTCTCCTTCTTTCCTCCCAGTTTTTATTTCTGAGCATGATGTCATATGGTACAGAATATCCTTTGTGTCAATGGTGTTAAGCTGACCTGACTGTGATCCCCCTCAGCTTCTTGTGAACCCCAGCCTCCTCACTGGAGGTGTCATAGTGGAAAGTAGAGAAGACCTTGACTTTGCAAGCACTGCTCAAGAGCAACTAAAACATTGTGTTATCAGCAAAGTTTCAACACAAGTCCAGAACACAGAACAATATGAGCTAGTATGAAGAAAATTAACTCTATCTCAGCTAAAACTGGTACAGTGACTTAATATAGAGTTACATAAAAACAAAGAAGCTAGAAAGACACATATAAAGTATGGGTATGGTAAGTTCTTTAACTCACTAACTATATTTCTATGCATTACTTTCAAATAGATAGCATATTCCAAAAGTTTTATCATAAGGGCAAGAAAGGTCACAGACCTTCATAATAAAAGATCCCCTTTTGGATGGGGCTAAACATTTAAATTTTGGCAAATGTAAGAACAGCACAAATATTCAGTGATACAACCTCTGGACATGGATCCATACAATTGCACATTAGGGACTTTCTCCTTTCTCCTTTACTGCCAGAGGCAGTATCAGTGTATTTCCTGCTCTATGGATTTTTATTTATTTTCTCCTTCCTCATTTTCTTCTGGCTTTCCCTTGTGACTATGGAAAATATGAACTCCCCATTAACTTGTTGCAAGCAGTTTCACAGCTTCCCTATAAGTTGTATTTATTTTAAACCTTGCACATCTGATTTCAGTTTTTGGACTTGAGTTTTGTACTGGAAGAAAAAATGAATGATTGCTCATTTCTGATTTTCTTCAAGTCAAACATGATTTTATAAACCTCTGTCTGGGCTTTCCTCAGTTCATCTCTTTTTTTTTTAGATTAAAGAATGTTAAGTACGTATTCATTTACCTTACCAGAACTGTCTTATCATTTTGATCATCCTTTTTGTCCTGCTCCTCATCTTAACAATTGCTGTGGTATTCACTTTTGATATAAATCTCAAATCTAATGCTACAATTCATCTGGCAATTGTCCATTCCCTCATTAATCTTACGATTCTTCTATCATTCTCAAAAAATAAATGCAGCAGTTAAACCTCTTTAAATAGCTTAATATGTCCAGAAAACTATGTGATATTACTTTTGACTCTCTTTCTTCAGCTCTGCTAAAAATGGGTTAAACATAATATGTGAAACCTGAGGACTACCTTTATATGCAGAAACAATGTAGTTGTTTTATAATATGATTAACAACCTCAAATATTCTCTATATCGTCATACATATATTATAGATTATAGTTTATATATAACCTTATATAAGTTGCCAAACTGTCTGTAGACACGTAAAATTTTCTGTGATGTTTTACTAGCCATATAATGTCTTCTCATTAAGGACTAATTTGTTTCCTAGCCAGGTTAATGGATACACTGCCTTACTCATCAAAAAGGGCCATATCACATGTGCCTGATGGTGCCTTATGCAACACAGGTTGAAAAAGTTTTGATGTGTTTTTTCATACAGCTTGTAGAATACTTTCTTTTATGAATTAATAACTGCTTTCCAGTCTTACTTTACCTTTACAGGTGACTATTATTCATTGTACAAAAGCTAATGTGAGGTATCATGCAAAATAGAGCAACTAGAAATGCTCAGTACCCTTTGGTGTTGCTGTTATTACTCACACAGCTTATTCCCTACATTTCTGTGTAATTTATAGCACACCTTAACAGTTACATGGTGGGAATAAGACTTTATTTTATTCCAAGGCTGCAAAATCTAAACTATGATTTCACTCCTTCCCCTGAGGACATATGTACAAGATTTTATTACAAAGTCTACTAATCCAAAAATTATGTTCTGCTTTCCAACTAGAAGAACCTCTAAATTTCAACAAGGATACACTTTCACGATATACTAAATATGACCAAAAAAGAGGAAGTTTGTAGTTTATGTATAGAATGAAAGCCAACCCAAAATAAGCCATAGTTCTTTCAGAAAAATAAGTATCTGTAACAACAAACACTGCAATAGAGTACATGTGAAATCTTACTTTGAATCTTTGTAGATTTATCTGCTGTCCACCAAATTCCTCACCTAAGGGGAAAAAAAGAAAATAAAAAAAAAAAGAAAAAAAGTAGGACAAAATGAAACTTTATGAAATGTGAAATATATTCTTGTACTAGAAAATATAAATCAAAAAAAGTCACAAGTAAAATTAATTTTTGTTTTCTGATTTGGACTCCAAATGAGGAGAATATCCTGTGTATTGAATATTCTATCCCTAGCAGTAAAGATTTGTTTAAAATTTAGAGGAAAACATGCCTTCTGTTTTCAATCTGTGCAACAGTAAATGTATGTAATACAAGTGAATATATAAATATCCTTCAAATTATGTCTTTGAAAATATAAATTCAATCTTATTTAGTGTGCAGAACTGGGTATTGAGTGTCATAGTTTGTAGAAAGAGAAATACTTTCTATACACTTGATGCTTAGAAAGTATTTTGTACAGTGCTTGGTGTTTGTATGCAATCAATAAATATTCTCAATTTCAAATCGAGAAAATGCAAACATAAAAACAGTTGTAGGATAAAGACCCCACTCCAATATTCAGCAAATATGATGAAAAATATTACAGAGACTCCTTCCAAGAGTTTTGGAGGCAACCCTGAAAGAGAAAATGCTCTTAAAATGTTCACTTTCTATTAAGCATGTGCCACTTTATATTAAGCAGGCATATTTGCTTCCAAATGATCTAGCCGTGACAAAGCATACACGTACATCATGCTCAAGACACAGTGGCAGAATTTCTTCAGTATACACTCCTGTTCTGAACAGCAGTTCAAGGTTTTAAAACCAATATTCTTTTGTTCATTTAATTGACAGCTATACAAATATTCACCATAATTTTTGGATAAACAGTGAGAAGGGATTAAAACAAACAAACAAACAGACAAAAACAAACAACAAAACACATCAGCACAAGCAAGTACAAGTAGAAACCTTTGCCTGATTTTATTTTCTACAGTATAAGATTTATTCATTTTCAAATATCTACCCAAACTTTTAGGGTTTTTCAGTCAATCTTTAAAAAATCTCAATATAAAGAAGTATTTCTTTATTGTTATCCTCTTTCTGGAACTATGAATAATCAAATTTGTTGGTTAAACAACTCTGCTTAACACATTTTACAAAGAAACAATAAATATATTTTAAATTCTAAATATATTTTAAATTCTAATTTTATTTCAATATGTTTTAAATTCTAAAAATTAAAGGCATGCTATGAAAACTTGGTCAATGAACATGAAAAGTCTGTTCTGAGAAGTGGAAAATAAAAAATTCTATTCTTGCAGAAGGCCTAAAGTACTTGCAGATTTAGGTCCAACACAGAACAGGCACGTCTTTCTGCCTTTCCTGACTGATTTCACTCTCCCAATGTACAGGAGTAGGGGTGAGGTTGTGTTCTGGTGGACCTCAGGCTGGAACCTTGCCCATAGCTGGGAAACAGCTATATGTACATCCTACACACAGAATGCTGCCTTCTCCCATATTCTGCCTACATTGCTGGTCAAAGAAGAAGAATGAACAGAAGAGATATGGCTAACGCCAATTATCATTTATTTTATGGAACTGTGGCACCAAACAGAAAAATGGAATGAAGATAATCAAGAGGAGCAAATCCAAGCATCTGCTCTCTGTGCTGCAAATGCCCCATGGTTCAAGAGGAGATTCTGTGATCATCAAGACATTTTGTTTTTGCTGTTTTTCTGTTTTTTTCCTTGCAGTTTCATTTTTTTCTGGAAGCTATGCCAGACCAAGCTCAACAAAATACCTTCACTGTTTGCTCAGTTTGATTTGGCTCTGGAACTATCTCAGGTTCATGGATCCTGAAGAGAATCTGATTTTATGTCTCTGTAGTACTTTTGTATTTTTACTGTATTTTTGAAGTCATCTAAGTGAACAATATTGTTGATATTGAGAACCTGATATTTAGATTTTATTATGATATATGCTACCAGTTTCCTTATACTATTTTTATTCATCTTTATCATATCTTTATCATATCTTTATCATATCTTTATCTTATCTTTATCTATCTTCGTATTTGTCATCTTTATCGTATTTATTTTTATTCAATGTAGAATCATAGAATCATAAAATATCCCAAGCTTGAAGGGACCCACAAGGATCATTGCATCCAAATCCTGATTCCACACAGGACAAAGCAATATATCTAACTGCACTGTCCAAACCCTTCTTGAATTTGGGCAGGCTTGGTGCCATGACTACTTCTGTGATGAGACTTTTCCAGTGCCTGACAACCCTCTCAGTGAAGAACCTTTCCCTAACATCCATCCTGAACTTTCCCTATTGCAGCTCTGTGTTGTTCATTCAGGTCCTACTGTTGGTCACCACACAGCAGAGATCAGCACCTGCCCCTCCAGTCCCCTCGTGAGGAAGCTGCATGACACCATAAGGCCTCCTCTCTGTCTCCTCTTTTTCTAGGCTGAACAATCCAAGTGACCTCAGCCACTCCTCATATGTCTTGACCTCTAGACCCTCTAGAGAGTACAGCTGGCCCTCCTGGCTACCAGGGCACACTGCTGACTCCTACTTACCATGCTGTTGACCGAAAACCTCGTATTTTCTGCAGGGCTGCTCTCCAGCCTCTTGTCACCCAGTCTGTACATATAGCAAGGGTTGCCCTTGCCAGGTGCAGAAACTGACACTTGTTGTTAAACTTCATATTGCTGGTGTTTGCCCAGCTCTCTAATTTGTCAAGATTTCTGTAACCTCAACAGAGCCAACATCTCTTCCCAATTTACTTTCATATGCAAACTTACTCAAAGCACCTTCTAGTCCTACATCCAAATAATATATATAATATTGAAGAGAACCCTTTAAACCTGATCCATCAGACAGTTGTTCACTCATCACATTATGTTTTTATCTAGCTTTATGTTGGACTCTTTGTCCAGAAAGATTCTATGAGAAACAGGATCAAACGTTTTACTGACATCCATATATATATATATAGCTTGTTTTTTTCTTTCTTTTTTTTTTTTGTTTGTTTTGTTTTGTTTTGTTTTTGGCTATTCATAAAAAGGAAGAGTCAACAATTCTGGATATTTATATAATATATTAAATATTTATATAAATTTATAAAAATATAAATTCAAAATAAAATATTATGCATATATAAATATTATAAAAACATATTCAGGATATGTTAATATGGTGGCTAATTTCATTGCAGTTACCATCCTCACCACATGTTTCCAGATGCTTTAGCAAAATGTGCAATAACAGTAGTTCTAATTTAAAGACAAAACAAACAAACAAAAACCAAGCAACAAACAAACAACTACCCCACACTCTTTATTACTCTAGCTTTTTCTTTCATCAGTAAGTTTCTAGAGAGAGAAGAAAAGATATGTGACCCCCAAAATGTTGTTCAAAATCTAGAGATTAAATTTTGGAAATAGTTACATGATTGAATATTTCTGCACATGTGAATAGTCAAAGTGATGTTCCACTTGGCAGGTTAAAAAGACTTATATTGCACGTGGTTTAGCTCCTTCAGTAACTAATCAGTGTCATATATACTGGGCAAAAAGAAATGTCACTGAGCTACAGTTTAGGATACACATTTCTAAAAACATAAAAATCAATAACACAAATGTATGTACAAAAATAGTTCTACTGAAAGATGTGGAAATGATTTACTTTTTCTTTCTTTTTTTTTTTTTTTTTAAGAAAATAAAATTAAATATATTGTCAATTTTCTGTTCCACTTGTCAGAATAATCTCAAAACACTCATTCAACTCTTCTTTGAGACCTCTGCTGCTGAAGAGGTTGTTAGAATTTGCCCTTTGGATGTTTACTTCATATGAAGTTCTTCCAGTAAAACTGATGTAATGTATTCTCTTTAACATTCATCGGTCTTTTTCTCTTCATCTCATATTTCAATAGTTCTCCTCCTCTCTCATGGCAACTACCATTTAAAAAATATTAATTTGCTTTGGAACAGTTCAGTGTTTCCATTAATTTTCTCCCACAAAATACCCTTTTCCCTTCCCTTCCCTTCCCTTCCCTTCCCTTCCCTTCCCTTCCCTTCCCTTCCCTTCCCTTCCCTTCCCTTCCCTTCCCTTC
>NC_048926.1:31592270-31598973 GCF_011077185.1 Oxyura jamaicensis
CTGCCCTGCCCTGCCCTGCCCTGCCCTGCCCTGCCCTGCCCTTTCCTGCCCTGCCCTTCCTTGCCTTGCCCTTCCTTGCCCTGCCCTGCCCTGCCCTGCCCTGCCCTGCCCTATCCCTACCCCTACCCCTACTCCTACCCCTTCCCTACCCCTACCCCTTTCCTACCCTTCCCCTTACCCCTTCCCCTTCCCCTTCCCCTTTCCTTTGGTACCTGTTGACTTTTCTAAACCTTCTGATCCACATTTCTCTTTCTAGCATTCAATGCTAATCTTGCACATAAAGGCTGACACTCCAATGTTTTCAGCCATCTTTACTGTATTCCCTATTAGAATGTAAATAAATGCTATGGTTTAGCCCCAGCAGGCAGCTTAGTACCACACAGCCACTCACTCACTCTCCCAGCCAAAAACACAACAACAAACATTTTCAATATTTGTTACTGGAAAAAAATGAAGATACAGTTTCTACTGAAGCAACAATTTACTTGAAAGCACTGCACCAAACTCAGTTGTTGCAGACTTTTTTTGTCATTGGTGTCATCAGAGTTACATCTTCATCAGTTTCCAGGCACCTTTAAATATTGGCCCAAATATAGTCAGTAAAATGTTATCTCCGAGTAAAAAGTGTAGGATCATATTTTCAGATTTTATATTAACATATTAATTAAAGAGTCAAACAACTGACTTTATGTTAGTTCTGCTGAACAATTTTTTTTTCATGAAAATTCGCCGTTACACTTAGGACAAGTACAAGATAAAAGAACCAGAAATTTAGAAGATAGTCTTTTATTTCCAGATAGTCATTTATATCCAGAACTGTTAAAAACAAAAACAAAAACAAACAAACAAAAAAGAACATTTAAGTCTATACACATCAGCAAACCTGCTAAAATTGAAGAGTTTGAAGAGCTCCTTAGTCATGGAAAAAGAAGCAAATGCTGAAATGTTTGCAGGATTTATTTATTTATTTTTTAATTTATCTCCATGGGTATTAGATATGTCCTCTGCACAGGAATGAAATTCATTGAGTAAAATTATCAACAGCAGAAGAGACACTGCAAGAAAGTTTTTCCACTCCAGGAAAAGTAGTTAAAGTCATGTTGTATCTAAAATCTGACCAGCAACATACAAATCCTTAATCCTCCTGAGGTATAAAATTCTGTCTGCAACTATTTTACAGCAATCCGTTTTTTGTTTGTTTGTTTGTTTGTTTTTCCTGACATGTAGAACTTGGCAGAACTGTTCTACTTAATGAAAGGCTACTGATATTGTTCCTTTTCTCCAAAATGTATTGCCATATTTCCCATTTAAAAATATGTTTGCAGTCATCTAAAACAACTATATGGTTTTACATCTTAATGTGTTATTTTGTATGACCTATTTCAAATCTGTCTATTGACCCTCCCCAAATCTGGCTATAATCAAGAGAAATCTCAGAACTATTTTTGACTATCGTCTCCTAATTTGGAAAATTGCTTGTAACTGCAAATACATATATAAAAATATATTTGTAAACTGATTTAGTAATCTGTATTGACAGGACCATATTCTTCACACTAGCATTTCAATCTTTCATCTTTTCTTTGGAAGAACATTAATTGCTTTTAAAACTTCAAATTACAGTATTTAGAATTTTTCCATTCTGGCAGAGATGCGGTAAGACTGTCTCTGAAGTTTACTGAATGTAATGGAACGATTTCCCTGGGTATCAGAGAGGGTTTGATTCATAGAATCATAGAATTATTAAAGCTGGAAAAGACCTCCAAGAACACCTGGTCCAACCATCCCCCTACCACCAAACTCATCCACTAAACCATGCCCCAAGCACCAAGTACAACCTCTCCTCAAACACCCCTAGGAACTGTGATTCCACCACACCCTAGGCAACCCGTTCCAATGCCTAACTACCATTTCTGAGAAGAAATGTCTCCTAATTTACAACCTATACCTTCCCTGGTGCAACTTGAGGCGAATAACTCTAGTACTATCACTAGTTATCTGCAAGAAGAGTCCAATCCCCAGCTCCCTACATCTTCCTTTCAGGTAGCTGTAGAGAACAATAAGGTCTCCCCTGAGCCTCCTCTTCTCCAGACTAAACAATCGCAGTTCCCTCAGCCACTCCTCATAGGACTTGTGTTCCATGCCCTTCATGATCCTCACAGCCCTTCTCTGGACATGCTCCAGGGCCTCCATGTCCTTTTTGCACTGCAGTACAACATTCTTGTACCACAAACTGAACACACTACCTGAGGTGCGGCCTCACCAGAGCAGAATATAAGGGGACAATCACCTCCCTGGTCCTGTTGCTACGCTATTACTCATACATGCCAGGGTGCTGTTGGCCTTCTTGGCCACCTGGGCACACTGCCGGCTCACGTTCAGGTGAGAGTAAACCAGCACCCCCAGATCCTTTTCCCCTGAACAGCTTTCAAGCCACATTGTCCCAAGCCTGTAGTGCTGCATAAGGATGTTGTGACGAAACTGCAAGACCCAGCACTTAGCCATGTTGAACCTCATCCCATGGACCTCTGCCCATTCATCCAACCTGGCCAGGTCCCTCTGCAGGGCCTTGCTACCCTCCAGAAGATCAACAGTTTCTCCCAGCTTGGTGTCAGCTGCAAACTTACTGAAGGTGCACTCAATTCCCTCATTCAAATCATCAATAAAGATATCAAAGTGGACGGACCCCAAAACTGAACTTTGGGGAACACCACTGGTGACTGTTTGGCAGCTGGATTTCACTCTGTTCATCACCACCCTGTGGGCCTGGCCGTCCAGTCAGTTTTTAATCCAGCACAGAGTGTACCTACCCAAGCCGTGGACTGCCAGCTTCTCCAGGAGAATACTATGGGAGACAGTGTCAAAGGCCTTGCTGAAGCCTAGGTAGACTACGTCAGCAGCCTTTCCCTCATCCACCAGGCAGGTCACCTGTTCACAGAAGGCTATAGAAGGCATAGAAGGAGATGAGGTTGGTCAGGCAAGGACTCGTTTTTCATGAACCCATGCTGACTCGGCCTGGTCCCCTGGTTGCTCCACTCATGCTACGTGATTGAATTCAAGATGACCTGTTCCATCACCTTTCTTGGAACCAAAATCCGGCTGACAGGCCAGTAGTTCCCTATGTCCTCCTTATGGCTTCATTATTGATTAGCATCACATTAGTAATTTTCCAGTTATCTGGGACCTCTCTGGAAGACCATGACCACTGATTGATGATGGAAAGTGGACCAGAAATCATGTTAAATCCCTTAGCACCCTTGGGTAGATCTCATCTGGCCCCATGGACTTGTGACAGTCCAGATGGAGCAGCAGCTCTCTAACTACTTCCACCTGAACTGGGGCGGTGGGGGTGGGGGTGGGGATTCTTCTGCTTCCTGTTCTAGAATTCCAAATTGGGAGGCTGAGTACTCCAAGGATAAGTGGTCTGGCTAGTAAAGCAAGGGCAAACTCTCCCTGAGTTGTTTGCCCCTTCTTCCACTGCATATAGACTCTCTTTTTCTCCTGGGCACTCAGCAAAATTTCCCTGTTCAGCCATGCTGGTTCATCTTACTGCACATGGGGACAGCTTGCTCCTGTGTCTTAAAGATCTCCTTCTTGAGGAGCATCCAGCCTTCCTGGACTCCTCTGCCCTTCAGGACTGTGGGATTGTAGCCATAGGGGTTGACAAGCCCTGTGGTTGGTGATAACATCAGACTCTTAACGATGAGGCCATCAGGGATGTAAAGAGTTTAGAGGGAACAAAGAGAGGTGATTCAGGAGACACCTTGCCATCTCAGGTTGCTTGTTCTCTGGTTATTGGGGCATGGGGGTTGCTGGGTGCCACACCACCACCCCTCCATCGTAGCCTGTCCCTTCTGAAGAGCTTGTAGACAGCCATTGTAGCACTCCAGTTGTGGGAGTGGTCCCACCACGTTTCAGTGATGGCAACTAGGTTATAGTTTATTTGCCACATAATGATTTCCAGCTCCTCCTGTTTGTTGTTCATGCTGCATGAATTAGTGTAGATGCACTTCATTTGCACCACTGTCCTCATCCCCAACCCTGGGATTGCTCCCCCAGGCTCATTTCTGTAGAGCCTCATTTCAGCCCTGTTCCCCTTCGTACCTAGATTAAAGCCTCCTCAATTATCCCTTCCAGCTCCTGGGCTAGAACCCGTTTTTCCCTTTTAGACAGTTGGGACCCATCTGCAACCAACAGGCCAGGTGCCAAGTAAACATCCCCTTGACCAAAACCCCCATATTCCTGCGATGACATGAGCCTCTCAGCCACGTATTGATCATCTGGGCTTTCCAAGTCTGCTCAGTATCCCTTCTCACAACTGAAGGAATAGAGGAAAACACCAACTGTGCTTCCACTCCACCCAGTAACTTCCCCAACACTCTCAAGCCCTTTTTGATAGCCTTCAGGCTTCTCTTAGCAATTTCATCACTGCCAGCCTGAATGATCACTAAGGGGGGACAGGGCAGGGGGTCTATCACTGTTTGGAGTGTATCACCCTGGTGCCTTTCTCCCAGGCATGGCAGGGAGTTACTCTAGAAGTCTAACTCCTACTCACGCTCCCTGGTAGTCTTTAATCTCTCCACTTCTTTCTTGATCTCTGCCACCAGGCTGATCAGATCCTCCACCTGCTTGCATTTCAAGCAGGCAGTATCTCTGTCAGCCTCCTTTGGTAGCAACAGGCTCAGGTACTCCCTGCAGACGGAGTTCTAAACAGTCAAAAATAATTAAAAAAACAATTCACAATTTCACAGCCAAATCTCTTTCACAGAAATCTCTGTCCAAACAAGTTTTACGATTGTTTCATTATTAAAGCCTAAAATCATTGTACTTACCTTCCTAGGTGATAAACCAATCATTCATCTAATATTATTTCCTTCTAATGCTTTCTTCAATGATAAAAGATTCAGAATAAAAAAAAAAAAAATTTAACATCTCACTTGTTTCTGTAAGTGATGCTAAAGTACCTATACTATTATGAAGCATTTGTAACTTTATTTGTCTCTTCTGATAAACTTCTATTTGATTGTGCATAATCTTGCCTTGTTATCCAGAGAAAGGATTACATTATACTTCCTGCTTGACTCTCATTAAAAACTGGTTATTGCAAAATTTGTAGTTTTAGTATTCTGAAGCTAAACAAAATATGAAGTGATTACATAAAGAACAGAGGAGACAGCAGATGATATGGTAATAAAATATCACTAAACTCAGAGAATTATAACGTCATAGAATATCCACAGTTGGAATGGACCTGCAAGGATCATCAAGTTCAACTCTGATTTCTATTTATTCATGAGGAATTCCTGAGGTCAGCTTTCACTATATATTCACAGAGTCACATAGAAACACAGCATGGCTGAGATTGGAAAGAACCTCTGAAAATATCTATTCCAGCTCCCCTGCCAAACAGTATCACCTAGAGCACACTGTGCAGGATGATATTTTGAATATCTCCAGAGGAGACTCTAAAACATCTCTGGGCATTATCTGAGCATGTATTTAAACCTGTGCATACTTGTGTCGGTTCACATATAATCTATACTTGTTACTTCGTCTAAAAAAAGTGACTTCATGTGATAAGACAATTTCATTTTGTTTGTTTTGTTTGCTTGTTTTTCATGTTGTACCTTACTTTTTCCATTAGTTTTTTTATGATCAGGAGGACCTTGTTATTAATAAGCTGTATTTGATTCTCTTTGAGTGGAAATGACTGTAGGAAATGGAGATATTTCAAAGTACGTCTGTGATAATGATAAAAAATGTGTCTTGTTGATGATACAGAAAGTTTATATAGAAATAACTGCAGATACAGAAAAGTACTGTATATCTTTCCAGTGTAAATAGTGTATAAAAGAAAATCATTAGCAGATAAGATTTGGAAAAAGATTAAGTGTGTATGGTGAGGTAAGTTGCACAATATCACCTCATGTCTCTGTATCAAAGAAAAGAGCCCAAAGTCAAAAAATTTAGGATTGGATTATAAATGCCTTGAAAATATACTGTATGTGTAGATCAGATTACTTGACAATTAAGGTTTGTTCTGGGTCTGTCTGGGATGGAGTCAACTTTCCCTGCAGAAGCCCATACAGTGCTGTGCTCTGCAATTGTAACTAGAACAGCACTGGTATCACACCAGTGTCTACTGCTGAGCAATATTGGCACCAGGTCAGGACTCCCTCCAAGCCCCCAAGAGCCAGTAGGCTGGGGCTAGGCAAGTGATAGGGAGGGGACATCACCAGGGCAGCTGACCTAAACTGACCAAAGGAATATTCCATGATATATGATGTCACACTCAACAATAAAAGGTGGGAAAGGGGAAGGGTGTGAGGGGAGGCTCTTGTTGTGGAAGCATCTGCCCTCCTGAACAACCACTACATGTACTGGGGCCCTGCTTCCCAGGAAATAGCTGAACATGGCTCACTGATGTGAGAGTAACTGTTTTCTCTCTCTACACTTCCATACAGCCTTTTCTTTCTTTTTTCTTTTCTTTTCTTTTCTTTTCTTTTCTTTTCTTTTCTTTTCTTTTCTTTTCTTTTCTTTTCTTTTCTTTTCTTTTCTTTTCTTTTCTTTTCTTTTCTTTTCTTTTCTTTTCTTTTCTTTTCTTTTCTTTTCTTTTCTTTTCTTTTCTTTTCTTTTCTTTTCTTTTCTTTTCTTTTCTTTTCTTTTCTTTTCTTTTCTTTTCTTTTCTTTTCTTTTCTTTTCT
>NC_048926.1:31633973-31660224 GCF_011077185.1 Oxyura jamaicensis
TTCCTTCCTTCCTTCCTTCCTTCCTTCCTTCCTTCCTTCCTTCCTTCCTTCCTTCCTTCCTTCCTTCCTTCCTTTATACAAATGTACATTACAAATTCTGAAAGTACTTTATACCAAAAAATCTAACCTTGCACAAATTCTGGCTTACAATAATATCTCTGAACCTCTCTGAACTGATACTGCATTCTTGAATGGCCATAGATACTAACGTGAAAAAAAGAAAAAAGAAAAAATGAAAAAAGAAAAAAAGAAAAGAGAGAGAAAGAAAGAGAGAGAAATCTAGGAAACAGTGATGGTAATCATTTAAGGTCAAAACAATTTCTGTGCTAACCAGGAGATTCTTCCTGATGGCTATCTCTTAACCATAAATTTTATGAAGCAGTGATTTACACAGTTTATGCTTTTGTAACTGTTCCAGATGTTCAGGTTGTGAAACAACTGTCTTAAATTTAGGTACAGAGAAATATGTATTACAAAGAATTGCAGGTCTTTATATACAAAGGATTTTATAAATTCTGCCTAAAAGAGCCTATCAGTGAAGCATCAGAACAATTCCAAAAGAATCTTATTTTCTTAGATTCTTTCCCTTGCCTATGCTACTTGCTGTAAGTTCCACCTCTGTAACTACTTCGTAGATACTTTTCCTTTGTTGAAAAAATAATTCTTATTATATTTTTTATATTTATTATTATACTTATATTTATTATTATATTTATTTATTTATTATATTTTTTCCAGATTACATCAACATTACTTATTTAGTTAATGCATGTGATTATCAAGGATTATGTCGTGTAAGGAGTTCATTCCTCGTAAGCAGAAGTGCAATGCTTCCACTATTGAACATTTATAAATACCATTTTTTTGCAAAACAATATTAGTTCATGCAAGTACAGTGGAAAGATAACATGTATTTAAAGATGTCTTGTGTGAATAAATGATGTATTTTGTTAAATTCTGGTTACCTTTTTTAAAGAAAAATATTATATATTTTAAATATTATATAAGAAAATTCCAAGTGAGATTTTCAATGCAACAAAGTACAGCTAGCATGAGACGCTTAGACAAGTGGATTCACATGCAGCTGAATCCAAGTCCCCTTTCAGACACTTATTAAAGTGGGTGGTGAAAAACCCTAGAACTATTTGAAACATTTTAACAATCATTTCCAAAAAATGATGTTTAGGAAAAAAATAATCAAAGAAAACTATAATGTTTTCAGTTTCTCTGTGCAGAATATGCTCCTTATCCCTCATGCAGTTTTGCACATATTTTAAAAATTCTTTTCCATTGTCCCATGTCTCCCACAAAGAATCACAGTACTATGTACTGATTGCAATTCTAGTAGGAGCAAAAGACGATCTATTTCACTAATTGTGAGCTTTTGATGTTTTTTTGCCCTGTCCTTGGAAAGATGAGAAAATCAAAAATGTAGATATCTGTTGGCTATATGAGCCAGTGGCAAGAGGTAGGTTGAAAAAGTTTCATCATGTCCTTTCCGGGGTTAACTTCCATGTGTAAAGGTTCAGGGTAGCAACAAAATTACAAAGTTAGAGTTTTGTCATGAGACATTATTATGTCTAGGGAAAACAGCAGAAGACAAAAGGAAAAATGCTACTCAGTTCCCAATAGTGATGCTTGGAGATGGTAAGAATTTCCTTATGAGGAAAGGCTGAGGGAGTTGGGTCTCTAGCCTGGAGAAAAGGAGACTGAGGAGTGACCTTATTAATGCTTTTAAGTATGTAAAGGGTGAGTGTCAGGCTCTTCTCAGTGATATCCAATGATAGGACAAGCAGCAATGGGTGCAAGCTGGAACATAGAAGGTTCTGCTTAAATATGAGAAAACTTTTTTTATGGTGAGTGTGACAGAACACTGGAACAGGCTGCTCAGGGGAGTTGTGGAGTCTACTTCTCTGGAGACTTTCAAAATCTACCTGGACAAGTTCTTGTGTGACATGATTTAGGTGTTCCTGCTCTGGAAGGGGGATTGGACTAGATGATCTTTCAAGGTCCCTTCCAATCCCTAACGTTCTGTGATTCTGTGAATACAGCTCTCTTTAGGTGTGTGATACACTCACAGCAGCTAGTCTGGCTATTCATTTATTGTCTATATTTAAATGTTACTTAGTCATCCTTGTTAATTATTATTATTATTATTATTATTTTAAAAAGGGTTCTATTCTATAGAATTTGATGTCACTGACCTTTCTTAAGATATCTGGGTGACCCTTGACTTCACTGGCCTGTGACTTAAAACTTGTGCTTAGATGGGAACTTGCTGGTTTAGCAAGGCAGAAAAGACGAAGAAAAGCAGCTAAACATAAAAAAAAAAGGTAAATGATAAAAAAAAAAAAAAGATGTTTCTGTGTTTGCAAAATCTTTCTTTTTCTTAGCATTTTATTCTGACTTTCGTGTTTGTTTGTTTTTGTTAGGCAGAGAATATTTTGTTATTTTTTTATTAATTATTATATATATATATATATTCTTGTGTGTGTGTGTGTGTGTGTGTGTGTGTATGTGTGTGTGTGTGTGTTCCTTCATTCTTCTAAATATTAAACCGAAACATTGTCTTAATGTTACAAAAATAAGTCCTGACAATCTCCATCTTTTAACAGGGAAATTGAAGACACAAAAAGAGTGAGTTGATTTCAAATGTGAAACAACACTTTGTTTAGTTGCTGTACAACTAAGAAAATGTCTGTGTAGGAATATGAACGCAGCCTCAGGGATGAAGACTACTGCCTATATTCTATATGTGATATGATAATTACTTATTTTATTATTTGGTCTTCTCAGTTTTCTATCATAATACCTCGGTCTAATTACAAGCCAGCTTCAGGCAGTGGCCATGTATAGTGTCCAGGAAACAAACAAACAAACAAAAATTCTGTGACAATGGTCAAAATGGAAAATTGGTGTAGCTGTCACATATCAAATATCTTCAGTCTAGACACTGTGTAAAAGCATAATTAGCCAAGCTCCCAGAATATTTCATTTAAATACCAAAGCAGAACACAAACACTCAAAACACTCAAAAAGGAATCAGAATTACCATTCTACAATCTGTTCATTTTTGAGTTCTTTCAGTTGTGAAGAAACTCATGGGGCTAGAACTTCTTTTTAAGAAGTCTCTCTCCCTTGCCTTCACAGAATGATCTCTTACAAATTGATCATGGCTGATGTCAATGAATAGATTCAGAGAAGTACTCAGAATAGTAATGAGCATTTTGGTTCTGTGAAACATGGTAAAAGTTTCTACATCCCAGTCTTTCTTTTATGAATTATATTTGTGGCTGTTTGGTTTGTTTCCTTTTAATATACTTATTAACTCTCAAAAAGTGTCTACATTAGATTATTCTTGTGGTTTCTTGTTGTTCTTTTTATATGCTTGTTGTGAGTAATTCTATTGGATATGATTTGTGCACCTACCTTAGTACAGAAAGGAAAGAATTCAAGACCACAAACAATAACTTGCTTTGTATAGATTGCTAAATTTACCTGTTTCACAGTGTATCAGTAAGATGAAAAAGAGAACTGAAAATCAGAAAACTACTTTGACATTTTATAAAATTAATATGCTGAATAAACAGTGGAATTTGGGGATTTCTGAAGTCTAGTGTCTTTTACAAAAAGTTTAGAGTATAAAACAAACAAACAAAAAACCTTTAATGTTTGTATATCTAGAAATTAAGTGTATAAAACTTTGAAAATACAGTATTCAAACTTTGAGCTTAATTTTTTATTTTGATATTCACAAAATATTATTTTGATATTTGCAAAATCTGTGTCATGAGTAAACTAGGACCTATTGAAAGTCTATGGTAAATGGCTGTTAAAATAGGAAAATAAGTTCATAATGAAAATTGACCTTTTCAAACCTAACTGATCTAGATAATTTTAAGAATCCCGTCTCAGTTTAAGAATATACTTTCCCAATATGTACTATTTGATTTGATTTATTTATTTATTTATTTATTTATTGATATTTTGTTGCACAGATCATGGTAAGATATTTTTAAAGCTAAAAAAAAAAAAAAAAAAGTTTTATCAGTTTCTCATATGAAGTTAATCTTTGTGATGTATTAAATTCTTCTGTGTTAATAAAAAACAAAGAGCTTCAGAATGGAAGAAGAACCCTGAATCTCCAGTTTAATTACTGAAATGTTTGATTTTGAATGCCTCAGTGCTTTTTTGTCTGTACTTAAAAAAAGCAGATCACTGCTTCATTTAAATTCTAACCTCCCCCTCCCTCCCCCTGTCAAGGAGAAAGATGATCCTTTAAAATCAGGATTACTACCACCATCCCTAGATGTTCTTTTTCACTTTAAAATAATAATAAAATAATGTTGAAGTAGCAAACCATTTGTTTTCTGATAGAAGACTGAATCCTATAGATGCCTACCAAATGTTTTGTCCTTAAACATGTGTGTAGGTTACAACAATAAATTTGTTCACTTAAATGGTCTGTAAATGTTTGCTGAAGTGAGAGCTATGGCAAAATAATTGCATTTAGCACAGGAAGTTATTTCTCTCAACTACTTTTCTAGCTATATTATTTTATAAGTACTTCAAGATGAAAATGTTTGTAAAAGTTAGTTTTTTTAAGGGATCACATAAACAATCCAATGTTCTCTCTCTCTCTCTCTCTCTCCACCTCCCCCCACCCCACAGAGAGCATTAGTTGACAAATAAATAAAAGACATCTTTTTTTTCATGTAGCCTATTTTGTATAGCTATCTGTCAAGTTGTTGAAAAGAAATATTTTAGTATAATAAATCTTTCTGTGCACAAGGAAATAGAAGTGATCATTGTTGTCAAATAAAACACCAGTGTCGATTTTAGGACATTAAAAATCAAACAAAAAATTATAATGCCAAATAGAAAAGAAAAAAAAAAAATCAGGCTTGGATGAGGTGGCAGATTCTTTTTTTCAAGATTTTGAGAGGGTAGCATATACAACAGTGAATGAACAGGAACTTAAAACTTCACAATCTTTGTGATATAGAATTATATCAGTTCAATAACTGAGACTACAGTGATCATGTTTATTCGTTGTGATTAATTTGTATTTTTCAGTTTATCTGGAACAAAAAAAAATTAAACCAAGAAATTAAGATGGACACCTTTTGTGTATACTGTGGTCTTTGCACATAATAAACCCAGAAATTCAGACCCTAATAAAGATGGAAAAGTACTATTAGCTATGCATTTTTTGGATCTAACGGTTAAGCTGAACTCTCAGTATTATTGTAATGCTGTACTAGAGACAATAATCCGACTGTCACATCAGGAAAAGACATTGTCAGAGCAAAGAGCATTAACTAAACAGGAAAGTCAGTCTGCCTTCCGGTCCCTTCAGGAATAAGCTAGTGAAGATTTGCATTTATTTATTTATTTGTTTGTTTGTTTGTTTGTTTGTTTTGTTTATTTTTAATAGGCATGTTACAAAAGAGTGTGTTGGTGTGTGTTTTAAAAGAGTTACAAAAGAGTGTGTTGGTGTGTGTTTTAACCTGTTTAAAACTCCCTAAAACAAAGTCTCGATCTTGTCTATCTTCTGTTATGTGAGGTGTTAAAAATGATATATTGTGACTGATGACATTACAGTGTTTTACAAAACCTGGAAAGGGAGAAAAAAAGACAACACAAGCAGAAAGTTTTTTTCTTATTTATTTTTTTTTTCTTTTGTCTTTTTTTTTTTCCATTTTTCTTTTTTTCCTTTTTTTTTTTTCCTTTTTTTTTTCTTTTTTTTTTTTCTTTTTTTCTCGTGTAGGTAATACAGCCCCTGGAATTTAACCTGATCAATTTTACTAATTGCTGTGGGTAATATTTTGAGACCCTCAAAAATATTTGCTTTTTTTTTTTTTTTTTTTCTTAATGTGTGCAAGGAAAATACATTTCTTTCTCCATCCTTCTTCACTCCTCTGTGAAGCTGAGCAACATAACATTTCCCTTCTATCATGTAAATGAAACCTTAATATTAATCCCCTGATGTTTAATGCCTGGAGGCACATTTTCAGTTTTCACTACTTCATCTAGTGCTGTATTTTAAATAATTGGCTGTGGCAAGAAGTCAATGCTAATGTTGCAGAAAGAGACAAAGGCACCACTGTTGTAAATGCTTTGCCTTGTAGATTCATTTTTAATATTTGATTAAAACAACATTGTAATTAATGAGAAGAAAATATGGAATAGTAGCTTTTTTTTTTTTTAAAAAAAAAAAAAAGATAGCTATAGTCAGAAAATTACTTATAAGATGACAAAATATTTTGCATCCATTTATTAAAGATAGAAGTGTTTTAGCTGTAATGTTGTGAAGGCACATGCTCATTAGTTACTTATTACTGGAAAATTTAACTACTCTTTTTCTATATACACACCTTGAGCGGATGCTGCCACACACATAAGGAAACAGAAAGCCATTTGCAAAGCTATGTGGAGCTATATGCAAAGTAAAAACCTCCGAAGATCACAGAAAACAGAAAGAAAACCAAAGTAAATGAAAAACAAAAACAAAAAAACAAACAAACAAAACAAACAAACAAACAAACAAACAACAACAACAAAAAAAAGAAAAACCAACAAACCCAACTCAAATAACACTTACATTTCATGTTGTAGCTGCCCAGTGACTCTGGAAAAAAAGTGTAGAACTACGAAAAATTCAAAATCTCTTGGCTGTCAAACTGACTCCTCAAAATAAAAGAGTAATATTAAACTAAAAAGGAAGGATAGAAGATTTCTTTCCTCTGTTTGTTGTTGATTTATTTTTTGTTTTGTTTATTTCTCTCATATTGGTCGAATAATGAAACTGTAAAAGACTTATAATACGATGCCCATAATCTTCAAACATATCTGAATTAGGTGCTCTTGTTCCACTTTAATATTTTGAATAAGAACAGAACTCTTAGTAGTCCTCAGTACTTTTAAATATTCCATCAAATAGCATCAGGAAAATGCACACATAAACACTGAATAAGTAAGTTAATAAATAAAATTTGAAACAAAACCCCAAAACTTTATAGTAAGCTAAATATAAGCTTTTTCTATATCTTTTAAGCTTTATTTTACTTCTATGTAGTTGTTAAACAACTTTAATTCCCAACTTCTTTAGGTTTTGTTTGACATTTTTCATAATTTTCACCTTTAATTATATTTTATGACATCTTATAATCTCCTGTCAGTCATGAGACACATATGAGTACAAATCTTTCTAATTTGAGGCACAGATTCAGACACTAGAAGTTTAAGATACCCAGTGTAAATATATTTTTAATTGTTTAAGGCTCATGCACTAGACAAATTCTGTCACCATGTTATCAGAATTAATAGTGGACATGAGAAACACGTTTCTGAATCTGTAGCAAATTGTTGTGTAGTGACTAGAGAACAGTTAAAGAAGAACATTGGTTTAAGGATATTTTTTGTTTGGATAGAAGTAGTTTTGTTATAATTCTACATGAGGCAAAAGATAAGAACACAATATTCAGGGCAGTTCGTGTGGTACTGTTAATAGAATGAGGGAGAGTGAGATCTTATAATGGGAAATATTGTCAGTTAAGCCTAACTAATTCAGCTTGGTTTAATCTATCAGGTCATCTGTAAATTAATTTTTTGTAGGTAATAGACTCAAAGCATTTAACTTGTCACCTTTGGAATTTTCCATGCACTTCGAGGACTCTAATAAAAAGGTAGCCTATTAAAATGAAACAAAAATTTGGTAGAGTTTTGACTTCTCACATAATAATGCTCTGCACATGTGCAAACCTTTCTGAGAAAAGCAAATATGCCAGTGGGCAAAAACTTTATCTACTTTAAGTCACTCAGAAGACCATAGTCATAAGAATATCACCTTTGCAACTAGACTTGACTACCACAGACTAGACAAAACCTTGATAAGTGTATTGAGTTTACATGGCAAGGGCTTGGTAGCAGGGGGGGTTTCAGAGCTGGCCTCTGTGATGAGTCCAGAAGCTGACCCATGTCAGTTAAGAGCCAGCTCCATCTGGCTCCAAAAGGGAACTACCACTGGCTAAAGTAGAGCCAATGAGTGATATTGGCTGTGTCTCTATGAGATCAGATTTATGGAAGAGAAAAAATGTGCTGTGCAACAGCAGGTGGGAGAGAGGGGAGTGAGAAACAACCCTGCACACAACAAGGTCAATAAAGAAGGAGGGGGAGGAGGTGCTCTGGGCACCATAGTAGATATTCCCCTGCAGCCCATGAAGAAGCCCATGGTAGAGCAGGTGAATCTGGCTTGAAGGAGGCTGTGATCCATGGAGAGCCTCTGCAAGAGCAGGTACTGGGGAGGACCTGTAACCAATGGAGAGGAGGTGATCTGACACAGGAGCAGGTGATCTGGTGGGAGCTTCCTCCTACGTGGGACTCGTGCTGGAGCAATTTGACCCCGATGGATAGACCCATATTTGAGCAGTTCTCAAAGAGCTGCTGTCTGTGGGAAGCCCATACAGGATCACTTCAAGAAGAATGGCATACCATGGGAGGGACCCCATAATGGAGCAGGGGCAGAGAGTGACCCTGAAGGAGTGGCAGAGACAAAGTGTTAGGGACTGACTGCAGCCCCCATTCCCGGTTTCCCTGTACCACTCAAGGGGAAGATGGGGGGTGAAAGTTGTTTTTAGTTTACTTTTAGTTTTTCACTGTTCTAGTCTGCTAGTGATAGGCAATAAATTATATTAATCTCCCTATGCTGAATCTGTTTTGCCTGTAATAATAATTGTTGACTGATCTCCCTGTCCTTATCTGAACCCTTAAGCCCTTTCAATCATATTTTGTCCCCCTTTTCCTTTGAGGACGAGGAGTGTGGTGGAGTTCAGCTTCCCAGCAGGGTAAAACTACTGCAGAATGTTATGTCAAACAGCTAACTTTCTCCTTAGCTAAAAATCTTAGGAAATTTATTCCTGATAACTAGACCTAACATACTTTCCATAATAGATATAAATATGTATATATATTTATATATATATTGCTAGATGCTCTCTGGGTTTTCTTTAAGCATTCATGATTTTCTGACATTTTCTATAATAAATGGGAGCCTTTAGATAGTTCACTTTCTCAGAACAAAAATCTATTATTATTGCTTTTCTTATACACATTTCTAATCCGGCATTTTTGTCTGTTTTCTGTCTTGGCTCACCTTCACCACTCATTCCATTTGTGAATTTCACCAGTGTCTGTTTAATTCTGCACCAAAATAATTTAAGATAATAAACAGAACTGATCTTGAAACATAATCTTTCTTTTATGTTTCTTCCAAAAACTGGCAAATTATTTAAGCCTATGGTCATTGTTATTTTATCCATATTGTATTAATTGGTCTTTTTTTTTGACCAGTGAATAAATGGAATAATTTGTGAATTCAGTTAAGCTTAAATAGGGAATCCTGGCAAGGGTCCCCATTTCCCACAGAACAACTACTTAACAGGAGTTTAGAAGGAGCTTAGAACGAGTATTAAAGAATGAAAATCTGACAAACTTTGACTGCTTTGAAGAAGTCAGATGGTCTTGCTTTATAAAAGAATAGTGAAATTATTACTTTTAAATCAAGTGACTAGTATCTGAGGATAACTAACCCGACAAAAATGATACAAAACAAACAAAACAAACAACAACGAAAACAACAAAAGGAATCCACGGGAGATATCACTACAAATATGGTATGGACAAAATGACTGGAGAAGGGATTTCCAGAGACAAATGATACAATGATGTTAGTAAACAAAAAATAGACATCAAGTATGTCTAATGGACTAAAATAAAATGCATGTGCATGGTCTATGCTGAAATCTGTCATTATTGGAATGAACCTGATAACACAAATTTTTCATTATTTAACAACTTAACAAAAATGCTTACACTACAACACTCACTTTTCCTTTTTTTTTTTTTTTTTTTTTTTTTTTTCAATAGCATTTTAACGGTCTACAAGATCTTTTGCCTATATCTTCTCTATTCCCTCATATTTATGTTACTAGAAGACACTTAAAATCAGCCATTGATCTGATGGCTCCCCTTCTCTTGCAGTACTTTTGCACAGTACAAATTATTTCTGAAGGAAAATGAGTGATGTATTTTGTAGAAAGCAAACATTTCTCTTCCTGTAGTCTAAAGAAACACTTTTGATGGAAGTTTAATTCAATAAATATTATTCTTTTCCAAAGTCACAAATGTCAGAAAATGGTCTATTCATACAGACTAGTGAGGTGTCAATAATAGCAAAGTAAACTGGAAGGCCTCTTTTATCTCTAAGTGGTAAGAGTGGCTCCCAGCCATAGAGAAAGAAATGGTGAGACTTTTTTTTTTTTTTTTTTTTTTTTCTTTGTGCTCTTTTTTACCTCTGAAATTTCCTGTCAAAAACACTGGCAGAATTCCCTGCTCTTGCTAACAGAAAGTAGAAGAGGAGAAAATAAATTTAAAAACAAAATCCCTGACATTAATTTAAGAAACTAGATGTCATGGCTGTTCAGTGCTCCAGACTTTTTCCACTAGCAATTTGTGTTGACATTTGTACTAGGTCACACATGGAGTGAGTTTGGTTCTTAATTTAATCTTCAGTGAACATTTGTCTATATCATGAAAACAGAATATATTTCTGCGTGACTGATAATCTATGCTCATGAGAGTCTTGAGAGTGGAAGAGAAAGGGTTCAAAGGTCAAAAAAGAAATACACTTTAGAGCTGTGCAAGAAAGCTTGTCTAGCATACAAGGTACATACTGTGCCTGCCATTTCAGTTCTGCTAGTATTTTAGTAGTGAATTCTAGTATTGCCTTCCCCTCAGGCTTCTCTGTTCAGAAGATGGATATATGTGTATGTGTTTCTATTTTTACAGTGTAATATTGTGTAATTGCTAATTCCTTTCACTCTGAGTGTTCACTTATCCGAAGTGACACTTTCTAGTCTGGAAGAAGCCAAATTTGCTTCCTAATATAGCTACAATATTTTCAAAACTTTTTTTTTTTTTTTTTTTTTTTTTTTTAAATTGGTTCTTTATTAACTTTGTCATCAATTACATTGCTAATGACAATGTCAGTAACATGCATAAGATTTGGTTGGTTTTAACCATTGAATCAGACCTTTAGTTCAAGAAAAAAATAAGCATGTGTATTAAATTGTGGGCAGATGACAAAATAAAAATAGACCCAGAATTTATTATTTATTTGTTTATTTATTTTAAAGTGTGTATCACTAGTGAATCTCATGTATTATCTTTGAGTGGGGGGTTAGATTTAGATGATCTTTAAGGTCCATTCCAACCTGAGCCATTCTATGATTCTATGAGTGGAAGTCCTGGGATTGCTATTTATTATACTTTATAGTATTTTTGATTTTAGGTATTTCAGTTCATGATATTTTACATGCATCTTTATCCTAAAGCATTGCATCTTTTGCAGTAAGCAATGGTAAGTCATACTTGGAATCCAGTGGGAAGTTGTTATGTAACATTAGGTAGTTCAAAAAAAATTCACAATTATAAAAATATTTCTCAGTCTGTATTGCATAGGTTGTCCAGATGTAAAAAATATAAATGTGAGTAATTTTTGAATTATATTTAGTAATTATAAATGCTTTCCAATGGGTTTTCACTAGCTGCATAATTTAGAAAAGTATTTTCCACCCCTTTGGCCATAGCTGTTTTGTGTGTGAAGACTGCCAAGATTGCTGTGTAGGCAACAATAATGTGGTCAGTTCTTCCATGAGAACTCTCACAGCATATCATTCATTCCAAATTTCTGAAAATTCATTTAGAAACTAACTCTTCTCCTCATTATGGAGTCATAATGTGTCAACATGAGAAACCGTTAAACAAAAAATATGATGGAAAAGGGAATGTTTCACTGAGATTTTTATTTCTGTCATTTCTGCTATGTGACAAAAACATGAGCTGATAAGTAATCTACAGTGATTTACAAAGCATCTCATAATACTTTGTAATTGTAGAAGTGGTGCTGGGATGTCTCAGAATGATTTACTGCAATTTGTCACATTTTGAAACTATTCCAAAAGAGTCTGGTGACATATACTAAAGAGCTTTCAATGAAATCTGAAATGGTTCATTTGTTATGTCAACTGGAAAGCATTAAGTGATATTTGAAAATAATTTTAAGATTTATTGAAGTGATTTAAAATATCCCTTAATAGTAATTTAGTACACTGCATAGACAGTATTGTCATTAAGCAACATAAGAAAATCGTTTCATCACATCTTAAAGTTATTCATATAATTCCATGGTTGTAATTGCAATGCTAGTGAAACTATCACCTCAAAAATACAATTGCAGTAAAGCAAAGAAATTCTGTCAACATCAGAAATGGTGAGCAGTAGATTGAAAGTAACTTATATATTAATAATGGGATCCTTAGTAAAACAACACTTTTTTTTTTTTTTTTTTTTTTTCCTCCTTAGGTATGTATTAGGTTAGATAAGAGACAGTTACAACCAGTTCCAAAAGGACCAACTGCTGCCAAAAGCTGTACTGATGAGTGAGACTGGCTATGCCTCTATGACAGTAGATTAAGGAAGGGAAAAAACAAATAATCAAACAACAAACCTGCTGGTCAACAGCAAGTTGGGGACAGGACTGAGAAAATACATGAAAGAAACAAACCTGCATACACCAAGGTTAGTGCAGAAGGAGGGGAAGGAGGTGGTCCACACCTGAAGCAAGTGCAGCAAGCCTATGGTGCAGCAACTTATCCTCCTGCAGCCCACAATGGAGCAGATATCCATGCTGCAGCATGGGGTGAGTGGAGCAGGAGTTGTGGCAGGAGCTGCTGCCTGCAGAGAACCCATGCTGAAGCATCCTCTCCTGAATGACTGCACCTGTGGTAAGGACCTATGTTGGAGCAGTTCATGAAGAACTCCAGTTCATGTGAAACCCATGATGGGTCAGTTTGGGAAGGATGGTATCCCATGGGAGGGAGCCCATGGTGGAGCAGTGGAAGATAATGAAGATTAAGTGAACAGCACAGTAAAATGTTAAGGATTTACCACAACCCCCATTCCCAATTCCCCATTGCCACCTGGGGGGAGGAGGTAGAAGAGAGTGGGTATGTGGAAGGTGGCTTCAGTTTGCTTTTAGTTCTCACTTCTCTAGTCTGTTAACAAGCAAAAAAAATAATAATAATAATAAAAAAATTAATCTTGGTATGTTGAGTCTGTTTTGCCCATGATATTAACTGGTGAGGGATCTCCCTTTCCATATCTCAACCCATGAACATTTTTCTTCTTATTTGCTCCCCCTGTCCTTCTGAGGAGGGGGAGCGAGAGACCAGCATGGTGGTGCTGAGTTGCCTATCAATGTTAAATAACCGTAAAATATGAAATTAAAGTGTCTCTTCTAAAGCGGAGAGCTCTTCTGTTCTTGGTGTTGTACCTATCAGAACATTCTTGAACGATGAAAGTTTTTGTACATACAGGAAAGTACACTCTGCAATAGATTTGAACAAAGGTCATTGTTGTCATGCTTCACAATTTTAAGATCTAAGTGAATCTAAAAGTACCTAAATTAATCTAATCAGACCCAGATCTTATCTGATTAATTTTTGATAGTAATAGGAAGCTTTAATCAAAAAAGTCCTCCTTTTTATAGGAGGACTTTAAAGTGAGAACAACTTTTTCAAAAAAAAAAAAAAAAAAATAATCCCTTTCCCTTTAATGTCAATCTGAGTGTTTATTCCCTTTATAAATCAATATCCCTTGAAATTTCCATAGCAAATTGAGAATTTCTTTCCTACTGTATATGATTTACCATATTTTAATATTTTTATTATACAGTAGGTCTTGATTTTGATTTCTTCATTGTACTGATACCATAACATAAAAAGTTAACAACAACATTAAAAATTAAACTAAATTTCTAGAGCATCTTCTGGAACTTGAAGAATCAAAAGTTCCTCATACTACTCCTTTCCTAAACTTGCTGCTCAGTAATAAGTGATGCAGCCTTTGATAAGGCATGTTTTACAGTTTCATCTTCCACCATGGTGGTGTCATTATGTTAGTTTAAAACGAGGAGAGGGAAAAAAAAAAAAAAAAAGGAAAAAGTCACAGGAGGGAGACTCATTTCATTAAGGAAACCGTGAATAATATTCAGCAGGTATACTCTACAATTATATGCCCATTAAAAAAAAATAAAAATAAAAATAGAGATTTATTATTTTATTTATTTAGAAGAAAAAAAAAATGGTAGTTAAGATTTCGTTATATTAAAACATTGACGGCATCCTTTGTAATTACAGTAAACTCTCAGTGTGCCATCCTGTCGTATAATTATTCACTGAAAGGTATTTGTGTATATATTATTTTACATCTACATAGTACTTAGAAACACACAGAAATGAGTTTTATTTTATTTGTATATAACTGTCTTGAGCCTTTCAACAAACATAAATTTAACCAGAATTTAGCCATTTAATGGTTGTACTTCAATATACGGTTGTTGAAAGGGAGAACTGATATACCTTTTTCTTTTACTTGTTACATATTTCCTATATAGCTGTAATATCAGATCGGTTCCAGAGGGCATAAGGTTTTCATAAAAAATGATAGTGTGAATAAGTAGAAGAACCAGCCATGCACTAGTCTTCAATATTCAAGTGAAAGGTGGGAATAATGCAGCATCAGGACTGAAGAGATTAAGAATTCATCACGACTGCGTCCTCACTACAGCAGAGTTTGGAAATTTCACAGGCACATATATTTAGGCTAGGCAGCTATTGGCATTCAATTAATTATTTAATCTTCATAACTTTGAAAATCATCAAGGTCTTTATTACCAAGCAAAAAGCAAATGGTCTTTATTACCCTTTTCTAAATTTATGCAGAATTTACAACAATATCTTTCAAGTGGAAGTACCACAGTGTATATAGAAGTGAACTATTTTTAGTAGAGTTCATTGTACATGCAAACATGTATCAGCATTAGAATATTTACCAAAATTACTGTCATTTAAAATCTAGCAAATTCTTTTTCAAAACTTTATATGTTTGCAAGGTATCAACAGTAAAAAATAGAAAAAGATCAGCAATTTCATACACAGTATTTCACCATATTTTCTTCTGATTTTTTTGCCAAAAATAAAAAAAAAATACAAAAAAAAAAAATCCAAGTCTATCCTGTTTCACTCCTCCCAAACCCTACTAAATTATAATGCAATTCATGTAATATTTATCTTTCTTTTCTCTTTTTCTTTCTTTAGAATAAAGTCACCTGATATATTATTGAATGTAATAGCCTTGGTGCAGTCCTTTCTATCTCTCGATCAAATGTTGAGAGAGGTTTCTGATGTATACAGGAAGCCTATCCACCCGACAAGATATTTTTATGTATACAAAAGAGGAGAAAACAAACTCTTTATTTTTTTTCCTGTTCTATATCCTCATTCTGTTTAACCACCTTTACTTTTTAATGAGAAAAATATGTCTATTAACTTTCTTTATTTTGTTGTATTCTATTTTTTTTTGGTTTGTGTTATGCCCCTTGAAACACCATAATTGATAACAGAACATTTATTCAGCTATATGTTCCAAGTACTAATCAAATCAAAAAACAGCCCTACCCTAAATGATCTGGGTTTTGCCAAGGATGCCTGAATCAGAAAATAGTCTAGAAGTCAGAGCTTTGAAATTATAATGTATTACCCTGGTATTATAGAAAAATATATCATTATTTTAACACGGCCAGGTAGATATAGTCCTTTCTCTAGGAAAAGACTTACTGGCTCCCTATCCTATCCTAGAATAGGATAAAGAATCTGATTTAATGAAATTATCTCTATGTAAAATCTCTTCTGCAACTTTCTCTAACTTAGTTCCTTTTGATGAAACCTCCTAAGATCTATGTTTTTTTCCCACCAATAATTAGGTTAAGGTGGAAACTCACACTTTCTATACAGTAAATTCAAGTTTTCCAACAGCAGAAAAGGATGGTTAATTCCTTGTTCAATGTTAATAATTTGATTCCTAAGTCAATATTAGTTTTATGAATGTCATTGAAAAAAAAAATGAAAGAAAAGAATTGATGATTTAGGAGGCCAAATTCGTGAAAGGTACTGTATTTGTACAGATGTATATTTACAAAGTATTAAAAAAAATTGCAATAATAAGCAGAAATCTTGTTAGTATTAAATCTTTTATTAGAAATAAGTAATCATTTAACTTCATAGCAATAACTTTTAATCTTCTGTTTTGTTTGTTTGTTTGTTTGTTTGTTTTTCCTTACAGGAGGGAGAGAACAATTTGTTATATCTTTTGGTAGTTGTTTTTATTGGGATGTAATATTTCTGAAGTTTTATTGATATGGAGATAAGAGTATGCGGTTTAGATTTTTCACTGCTAACCAGACAGAAATTGCTTTTGTTGTTCTTTTTATGGTATTTGTTTGTTTGTTTGTTTTTTAAAGAAAAACAACAGCAGAAAGCCATGAAAATGTAAAATTAATTATAAAGTTACCTAGAAGATTCAGGTTCTTGTTCAGCTGTGGAAACTGTCTGTCTCATTATTTTCCAGGTACAATTGAATGTGTCACAGAACCAATATCTATTTTAAGTATTCTCCATATTTTTTGAAAAAGACACTGCATTATATTAATGGATTTGAAAGAGTTAATGTATTTTAATACTTTTTTAATAAAGTATTTAAACTATCAGAGAATGATTTATTACAAAATATGGTTGAATATGTATACTTAAATACATAAACACTAGAGATAAGCATATACAGCAGCTGTTGGGCCAGCTGCATCACATTATTTTCTCCAAGCTCTTCACAGAAGCTTAACTATATAGCCATAATTTTAACAAAACATATTCAGAAATAAGAAATATGTATACAGTAAAATCCTTGTTTTGATGGAACTAATCCCAGGGCTTGACAGCAGCTGAAGACTGTTGATGTAATTTTAAAGAACATTTGTATACTGACCAGTGTCTTTGGTAACTGTGACTTCTTATTGGACAGAACTGAGTCCTAGGGTTTTGTTGTGGTTTAACCCAGCTGGTAGCTAAGCACCACACAGCCGTTCACCCACCCTCCCCCCTCTCTCTATGGGATGGGAGAGAGAATCAGAGAAAATGAAACTTGTGGATTGAGGTAAAGGCAGTTTATTAGGACAGAAAAGAAAGGAAAATAATAAAACAATAATGATAATAGTAGTACTACTACTAATGTGTATAAACAAGTGATGCACAATGAAATTGCTCTCCACCCACTGACTGATGACCAGCCTATCCTTGAGCAGATGGTCCCCCCACCCCGGCCAGCCACCCCATATCAATTGTTCAGCATGACACCACATTCTATGGAATACCCCTTTGGCCAGTTTGGGTCAGCTGTCCTCGGTCTGTCCCCTCTTAGCTCTTGCTGCACCCCCAGCCTGCCAATTGGCAGGACTGAGTGAGAAGCTGAAAAGTCCTTGGCTTAGTGGAAGCACTGCTCTGCAACAATTGAAACATCAGAGTGTTATCAGTATTATTCTCATCCTAAATCCAAAACAGCACCATATTACATACTAGGAGGAAAATTAACTCTATCCTAGCTGAAACCAGGACAGGTTACATTCTGCACGGGTCTTCATGTTTAAAAAGCAATTCCAATTAGCCCTATAACATCAGAATATTTGAAAGTGAGTGATCTGGAGTCTATTCCCGCACACGTATTGACAACAATATCGTTTATTGAATTCCACTTATAATGTCAGTTAGTTTTGATGTGTAACTCTTTTTGTTTTTCTCCTCCCAAGATGAAATGAGAGGTGTCATCAGAGCTTAAGCTGAAGGCAGATTTGCATCACAAATGGCATATTTGTCCTTCAAATCCTTCGATATACATTACTACAATTCTAATGAAAACAAACACAAATAAAACTTTTGAAATCGGAAAGAAAAAATGGGACAAAAACATTTTAATAATATACTATACATATCTAATAAGTCTTTAAGGCACAGTAAAAGGAATACCACCACTTTGTTTGTTTGTTTTTAACAATCTTTAAAGGAAAATTGTGATGACAGCAGATAAGAGTTGGTGTGAAAGCTGAGTACACTATAATAGTAGTCAGGGCAATTACAGCCATTTATTAGAACTTTCTCCCACTCAAAGTGAATCGTCAGCTGCATTAAAGCAGCAACTAAAACAAATCTTTAAACACTTTTAAATAAGACTATAAATGTCATCAAGAAATCTGTTTAGTATGTGCACATAGAAGTACACGGTATATATGATGTTTCTGCCTGTAGACTGAATGGTTTAGCCACTTCATCAATAAATTGTACTAAAATTAACTACAGTTTTTCTTTGTAAATACACATTAGGTTATGAAAAATAAAAAGAGCTCCCTTCAGTGGTAAAAATGCTTAAGTTAGAAGACTGAAGCTTGAGAAAAAATAGCGCTGGTAGCTTTCTCATATTAAAGCCTTAACAACATTTCTGATATTTCATGGCACTTAAAATTTAACAGCATAAATTTATCTGCACTTCAGCTCTGTGCACCTTTGTAGTGTAATACAGACTGTTAAAATATTTCTGGTGTACATACATTCATTGTGATTAAATAACAGTAATATGAAGTAGTTATCCAGTGTAGAATGAACTATCCTAGAATAAAAATGCAGCCTAGGAGATTAAAGGTATGGGAGAAAACTGTGAAAGGCCAGGATAGATGCCCTGGCATATAAAAATTCATTAGTCATCTATTGTTGCTTATCAAAGGAGACCAACCTTGGGAGCAGCTGAGTTTCTCACTATATGAAAAGGAGAACGGGAGACAATGAAGAGCTAAAAATGTGTTGGGATGACCAGCAACAAAAGAACAGTTTTGTGTCAACTGCAATCTGAATCAGGGTGGCTCCCTAGATAGGGTTTCTCCCATCTCAGAGCACAGCTGGTGCTCAATGATGAAAACAGTTGACAAATTCATCTGTGTTAGAGAAGTACTGCTGCTGTTGTCACATATTTGTACACAAATATATACTGCTCTTTCCTTGGGTCAGCTATTAAAAAGAGCAGAAAAGTATATAAGTACAGTAATGAGAATTACTGTGTGACTGTTATTTATGTATATATATATATATATGCATCCATAAACACATGAACATATAGAGACAGAGAGCAAAGAGAGAGACAGAGATACATTTGTTAGCTATCCATCCAATCATCTGAACTCAGAATGAGTTAACTAGTAAATTTTAGTTAAAAATTGTGCCTGAATGGAAATTTCCCTACTTTTCTCTTTCCTGCTTTTGTTTGGGGTTTTGGTATCCAGTTCTGTAACTTGGTTAAGAAAGCAATTTAATTCAAAAATAAAAATAAAATAAAAAAAATGAATATCCAGAAGCAAAAGCAAGCAGTTCAGAGTCTAGCCTTGACAAATGAAATATAAGCTCTTCTCTTTGCAGCTGTAACTTTTTTTCTGAAATGAGTTGTGTTCCAAGATATATCACCTATTGCTTCATGACCCAGCTCTTGTGCAGGAGTAACTGCAATAAAATTTAAGATTTCATTTAAAACCACCAACTAAAACAACAAACTCCCTACTCATTTCTCTTTTAAAAAAGTCTTCAACATTGCTGACCTGATGTTGGAGGTGGGAATTTAGTAGGAAAACAAAAAAAACAAAGAAAAACAAAACTTTATATATATATATATATATATATATATATATATATATAAAGAAGATATATATATATATACATATATATATATATCTTCTTTTTCAATAAGCTATTATTGTTATTATTATTATTTATTTATTTTATGGAATGAAGTAGGATTTTTGGATTACTGAAATTGACAGTATCTCATTCATTACCTAAAAAATCCCCTGTGCTTACACCTGAAACCAGTGAATCAGAAACTATACACAGGAAGTCATGTAAACTGGAAGGCAAAATGTTTGTCTGCAGCAGTACCAAGATTTCATATAAAAATTAATATCTACTTAATTAATATCTACTTAAAAATCCATTTTGTACGTGGCAAAGGACAGATAGAAGCCATTTGATCTCCTTTACAAGGAAATCACCAGGATAATTTTTGCTTCTTTCACTCCAAGAGGCTGCATAAAAGTGTACAAATTTAAAACTTGATTGTTTTATGGCTATCTAGGGGGAATGTGGCAATGTTTTTGGAAAGGTTTCTTTATAAAAAAGTGGGAATTCAGATTTTTGGAAAAAATGATTTAATGTTTCTTAAGCCAGATAGTCTGCTAATTCTCTTAGTCTATTATGGTAGCACTCCAAAATTCATTAAGCTGTTTCAGTCCATAGAAAGAAACGTTTTGTAGATGATACCTCTGATAGAGTTTTTGCTGTGCAGTGTTTTCATCAGGGACTATTCTTAAGCTCAAATATTTTGAAATTATGGTTCAATTTCTCTGGAAGGAACTGCTTTTAACTAGGGCAGTATTTTTCAGATTCTTGTCCAGCTCTCCTGAGAGGGTGTTGACTTCTGCTTCAAAGCTTAGAGTTGACACTTGAATGGATGCAAAAGCAACTGCACAAACAGCATAATGGAAGGCAAAGAATTTCTGTGTAATAAGAAAGCCTGATAACCAGCCAGGAGTATGTGAACAGCCTCATTTTCTTCTGTTGGAGTTTATATGGGCTTCATTAACCTACCACCAAGGACTGAGATGGATTCACTCAATTGTCATATGCAAAATGCTGCTGATCCTGTATCCTTATTCTAAATGGAGACAAGGCTAAACCGACATAAATCCTCAAGAGAAGATTGAAACCTTGATTCTTTAAATCTCTTTATTTACTTGTTCTTTGATCAAAATATTTTTTTGCAAGTATCTGAATCCCCAAATCCCCCCAAAATATAGAAAACACTGCAATTACAATCTGCATTCATTATACCACAGCACTGCTCTTTATTTACTCTAAAGAAGTATTGAATCAGAAATATATTACAGAGAACACATTCAGATTGTTGCCTTGGGAAGCTCAGCTCAAAACATACAAATGAAAGGAGTTGCAATATCTAGACTATTCAGAAACCATTCCTAAATGAATATATTATGAACACATTGCTTAACTTGTTACCCCCATGAAGACAGACTGAAAAGTGTAAAAGCGTCTGGATAATAGAATGATATAATTCTGTAAGATTGAGACAGAAGAGTTAAATTTTGATCTATCTTTGTCTCTGTTTCACCTAAGTGCTGTGGGATTTTTGGGCAGTGTTTAGTCTACTGCAAAACTATCAAAAAAAAAAAAAACAAAAACAAAAACAAAAACAAACAAACAAAAAATACACCTATGCTATTTCAATCATTAGCTTGAGAGACCGTCACATTTTTTTTCATAAGTGCTCTGTATTAGTAGCTCTGTGATAGATATAATTTTTGTTGTTGTTGTTGTTTGTTTGTTTGCTTGTTTGGGGTTGGAAGGGGTGGGAGGAGCATGGGGGGAAGAAAGCCCTGAAAGCGTGAGTTTTAACCTGTATTTCAACAAAAAAGCCAAACCAACATGCATGAAAATGGGAATGCCATCCTTCTCTGGAATTATTATTATTTTTAAATTTATTTATTTATTTTTTGTATGTCTTATGAGACATTATGGAGTCTGGCATTGAATAAGCTTATTTCAAACCAACAAACAGATCTATGAAGGAGCTGGCTCCTAATATATCAGTGATAAAATAATTCGTAATTTCAATACTCTGTGTTTACATTAGTATTTCTCACTGAGATATCCAAGTTAAAAAAACATGACAGAGTAGAGCGGGCAACTTGATCTGAGAAGAAAAAAGACTTTAAATGAATCTTTAGTTTGTCTGCTCTTGCTACCTCATTAATCCTAAATGGTGTCAGTCAGTAAACCTAATAGCTATGAGTGTCAGTGCTGTGGTCAGTTTCAAATTATAGTATTGATTAATTGATTGTCTTCTTCCAGTTGTGAATTATATTAGTGCTGGCTCAGACTGTCTGGCTAAAGGCCAAAGCTTAATCTCTTGTGAAGACAACAACAACTCTACAGTTTAACTGCTATGTTTAAGTGACTGATGGGGAAACTAAAACTTTTTGAATGATTATCTGATAAAAGAATATGTAAAAAAATAGTTAATGTGCAGCTATTGGTAGTTTAATTCCAGATGCTGAAGCAAGAAACAGTCTTTTTTTGTATCCAGACTTCTACCACCTGGAGACAATAGTAAACATTCTGAATTTTGAATGGATGGGATAGTTGGAGAAACTGGAGAGTAAGTGGGTTGGTGTAGGATTGGAAGAGAAATAAAAAAGTAACTGGGTGACACTATTATAGAACAATAATTCAGTCAGTTTTGTGGATTCAAAGTAAAATGAAAATTGGAAAAGGAAATTCAGGTCATAACTCAAATCTTGACACTGTTTGGTGAAAATTGCAAAACACCTGTCTATCCTGTGAAAAGCTAATTTTCAGGGACATTAGGTGCCCTCAAAGGTAACACAGAAGAGAAGGAAAAGGTATATTTTTCAACTTTATAATTGAGAAAGAATACAAGGTTATTTAGATATTCACCATTTCATCTGCATATCTTTCTAATAATCTATGAAATAAAGGGTTTGAAGGAAACCTTCTTCTCTTTTCCACAGTGGAGATACTTGTCTGTTATGTTCAATCTATTTATCTGCTTCTGTTTACTTTGATACGTAGCTGGACATGATTTTTTTTTTTTTTTTTCCTCAATGAAACTCAAAATTATAGGAGGAGTAGAGTCATTTTATTTTATTTTATTAGTAGTATTGTTATTTTATCGATTGCTTGTTCTTAATCCAGGACTGATAAAGTGAATGGGAACTGCTATTTTTTTTTTTTTTTTTTCCCATTGACTCTTCAAACAAGAAACATTATTTTGCTGAGAGTTAACCTCATCAAAAGAAAAGCCAGAGAAAGTTCTAATTGAAAGAAAATCTCCACCCCTCCGGCGCCCCCCCCCCCCAAAAAAAAAAAAAAATATTAGTAGGGTATGAGTGAAACATAAATAAATAGGTACAAATAAAGGAAATTAATTGAAGTGATATAGCTGTAAAACATAACAAACATTTACAGCTTTGGATGTGTTCATTTAGAGAAAAGTAGGCAAACCAAAGAACTCATATCTAAAAGTGGTTATCTTGACCATAACCGGTGTGCAAAATACAAACACCATGGATTTAACATTACTGGACACCATCAAGTTCAAGACAAAGGTTTCACTCCCTTGTTGCTCTATGCCTCTGATTTGTACTCTTCCTCCACAATGCTGCAGCATTGTACAGACTTTCTTTTCCTGGTTCTAAGGAAACAGAACTAATGGAGACATATTTGGATGTAGTGTAACATAGAGATGACTAATTATTGGTTAATCATTTTTAGAATTAGGACATTTCCATATCTGTCTCTCATTCTAGGAGATGTGAGCTGCAAGCCCAGGATTCCCAGAACACTGCAGAAACTATTGGGAAGACCCAAGGATCATAGCAGGCCACCAGGATCTCAGGGGTTCTCCTTAAAACAAAAACAAAAACAAACAAACAAAACAAAAACAAACAAACAAAAACAAACAAAAACACACACACAGAAACAAACAACAAACAACAACAACAACCAGAACAACAAACAGGTAGGCAGGAGTCATTTGCCTAAATATAGATATCTTTTAAACTTTCTACCCTCCAGATGATACTAAGAAGGGATATGATCCCATATAGTCATTATGCCATATGCTATTCATGCTCACATATTTTGGTGCAGCTGAAATGACATTAAATGTCTGTGTTAGGATATTGAACCCTACCTATATGAACTTGAAGCTTGCTAGACAAACTGAGGCAACAAACAAAGCTTACATCCTCAGAGCAGAAGGAGCTTTAATAGCAGAAGTTGTGACATGCAGATACATTAGCCTGTAAAGTACCTTGCTTATGGAGAGAGAGCAGGGAAAGAATGTTCAGAAAGGACAATGTAACTATTTATCATTCAGGTCAGGGTGCAAAGATATGACTAATGCATTATATATTTTATTTACAGTTGGTTAACAGAAAATACAACACTTGCAAATATATTTAATATACATACTGAATCCTCTCTTGTTTTTTTCACCCACTAACAATAGTGTAGCTCAAAAACTGTCAAAATAAAGGATGTAGTTGAGACTACTGCCCAGGGCTAATAAATTTCATAAAAGCAGCAACTAAATTCAATCAACCTTGAGATCGATAGGCATCTGCTTCTTTGCTGAAAATATTTAACTCTTTAGTTCTCATTTCTTTCAGTTTTTCCAGATCTGTGATGTGTTCAAATCAGTTTTATCTCTATTTTTAATGTATTGCAGTAACAAATAATTTTATTTTATTTTTTTATACCAAAGAGAAGAAAATAAATTTAAGTATTTTTTTTTTCCTGTGTGAAGAGTGAAGAGTGAAGAGCATTTAGAAGAAGTTTCTGAAACAGATGGATTGAGTGGGATGGAGGATATGTAAGACAGCTTATAAAACACAATGACAAGAAAGGTAGGTTTAAAATATCACCTCTTCCCTAGACAAAGGCACACACTAGACATATATGTTCAGAGCCAGAAACTTCCTCCACAGCTAATGTGCTTATATTGTCTTTCTGTGCACTTTTTTTTTTTATTATTATTTTTTCTTATTCAGTCCTCTGTTATGAAGCAGTTGATAATGCCCTGCTATATGTAAGAGAGAAATGGCACTTTGTCAAGAAGTGCTTTTTTTTTTTTTTTTTTTTTCTTTTTTTTTTTTTTTTTTTTTCCAAGAAGTTTAACACAGTCCTCAGCTAAAGAGGATTAAATCGACATCTCTTAGGGCTTTTCTAAAACTTGTCTGCCTGTCTGTAATTTAGCTGTACTGAAAAAGACAAATGCATCCAGTTGCTAGCGGGTTATTTAAAGGAAAACTTAGCACAAATGTATTTTTGATGATCTTACAAAATGGAACATAAATCCTTAAACTGAGAGAGGAGGGATGATAGATTCATGGAAACATGCCTTGCCAAGGAGCCCCATGCCAACAAAGGGCTTAGGCCACATGTGGGTAATGGAATGAAACAAACAAGAAAGAAAAACTTTTTGTGGGATAGATTATTACAATTCTTCATTTTCTGCCAAGAATCAACGCAAAAGTTGTGGTTTGAGAAAATTGAAATACTACAGAGCATAGATACTATTCCCACTGTTTAACTGGCCAAAAGAAGAAGTACATTTGTTTTTAATTCTATATAAAGTAATTCAGCAATTATATGCATCTAATAAGAAAAAGTCCATGCAATGTTAAAGTTCTGATTTATTAGAAATCCAAACCCCAAAATGTTTTACTTTTCTTGGGAGTCAGATAATTAAGACTGACTAAAAACCTAAGAGCTTAATTTAACACCTTTTGTCATTTAAAACAAACAAACAAAAAGTAATAATCTTTTTTAATGCTTGATTCTTCATTTGATACATTTTATTCATGATATGTTAAAATGAATATAGTAACTGCTCTGTTTCACAGAGAAAATATTCAAAAAATATAATATTTTTCTTTGGAATATATATATATATATATATAATTCTTTTTAGTTATTTTATCCTGTGTGTTTGGACACTTTTGTCTTAACAACTAATTTTCACCATTCTTTTTGAGGCTAGTGCAACAGAATTTCATTCTACTTGAATATATCTACTTTAGTATTTATATGGAATAATGTTACACAATTGTTCCTTTCTGTGAAGTTCTCTGTTCAGAGAGGATTTCTTTTGATTGCTAAAAAAGCAAGCACTTCAAGAGACATTAAAATTAATATATATGAAATTAATGTAAATGAAATTAGACATTTGAGAGTATCAATAAGAATCAAGAACTCAAGTCTGGAATATTTTTTTAGATTGAAATCTGTGTAGTTCTTACACCATTTTTACACCATATCTTAAGGCATTTTTAAACTTTTCTTAGGCTATCTCTCTAGTGTGTTTAAATAGACTGCTCTAAGGGATCATATTCCTTAGCTTAATAAGCGTACCAATATTTGCTAATTGATGGTAAATAAAGTAAATAAAGAATCATTAAGGTTGGAAAAGTCTTTCAAGTTCCTCCCCCTCTACTCTGCCCTGGTCAGGCCTTACGTGGAGTACCGTGTCCAGTTCTGGGCTCCCGAGTACAAAAAAGACAGGGATCTCCTGGAAAGAGAACAGCGGAGGGCCACAAAGATGATATGGGGCCTGGAGCATCTTCCCTATGAAGATGGGCTGAGAGACCTGGGTCTGTTCAGCC
>NC_048926.1:31685224-31716521 GCF_011077185.1 Oxyura jamaicensis
CACCCATTTGATAAAAATAAGTTTGCACTTTTCAGAGGGTTGTTTTTTTCTATCTATTTTCTATCTGTCTGTCAGCATCTCTGTCTGTCTATCTATCTATCTGTCTATCTACCTACCTACCTTTCAGCTCACAGGATATCATTACGGACTGGGACTTAGGTATCAAACAATCTGGACTTCCCCTGACTTCTTACTGTGATACTGATGACCTGTGTTGGTTGTGTCAGTCCCAGAAACATCTGTCCAAAGAAACTAAGGGTGGATCTATAGACTGGAAAAGTAGGTAGCTACAGAAACACTATAGGAGATAGTTCACTAAACACTATAGGAGATAGTTCGTCTGTCAAGGGGTCTGGTTAAGGAATGAATTCAATGTTCAAGACCTGATATTTAATATCACAGTGAACCTCTGAAGACCTTTTCTTGTTTGCTTACCTGCTTGCTTTCTTGCTTTCAAACCTGGACTTTACTATATCCTTTGGAAATCATAGAATCATACAATTATTTAGTTTACAAGGGGACTCTGATGATCTGGAAGAATTTGCAGGGCCAGTTTAAAACATGTTGCACAGGTTACTTTTTAAGTCAAGTTTTGACTATTTATAGGAATGGAAATTTCAGAGAATCTCTGGAAAACCTCTTCTAAAATCTGATTAATGTGATCAAGAAATTAAGCAGTGTTTGTTAAAAAAAAATAGAAAACAAACAAACAAACAAAAACACTAATTAGAGTTTCCTGTATGACATCATGTGTCCACTGCTTCTTTTGTTCTCTTTGTGCGTTTCTGAGAAGAGTTTGTCTAAATTCACTAGAAACTCTCATTAGACAGGAACAAAATCTGCCCTGACTGTCCTCTCTTCTTAAACGTGAACAAATCCCAGGGGATTGTCTTCAAAATCTTTTTGTAGACTGAAGTGAGGTTAATTGAATCCTGGATCCATTTATTTTTATTTTTATTTTAAGGTGTACATTTTTCTGTTACGTACTTCAGCATTTGAAAGGCATAGTTTCCAAGCTTTTGATACTTTTCCACAGCATTCTCATGCAAAAAGTGACTACTTATAGACTGTATGGATGTAGGTTATTCTGGGCAGCTGTGGAAGTTGTGGTGACTTGAGTTAAATCCATTTGGTCACAAGTAGTCACAAGTAGTGTACCCCAGAGATCAGTATATGGTACAGTTCTCTTTAGTATCTTTATTAATTATCAGAATGAGGATATCAAGTCCACCCTTATTAAGTTTGCAGATGATACTACTTAGACATGACTGATGATCTACTTGAGGGTGGGAAGGGTCTGCACAGGAATCTGCATAGGCTCAGATATGGGACGAGGCCAAATGTATGAGGTTCAATAAGGCTAAGTGTCAAGTCCTGTGCTTGGATCAAAACAATCCCATGCAATGCTACAGGCTGGGGGAAGAATGTCTGGAAAGCTATGCAGCAGAAAGGGACCTGGTGGTATTTATTGGTTGATAGCCAGCTGATTATGAGTCAGCAGTGCACTCAGGTAGCCAAGAAGGCCAACAGCATCCTAACTTGTATCAGAAATAGCGTGGTCAGCAGGACTAGGGAAGTGATTTTCTCCCTGTACTTGTATCTGGCAAATCTTGAATACTGTGTTCAGCTTTGGGCCCCTCACTACAAGAAGGTCATTGAGAACAAAAGGAAATGGCTTCAAGTTGCACCAGTGGAGTTTTAGGTTGGATATTAGGAAACATTTCTTCACTGAAAGGGTTGTGAAGCATTGGAACAGGCTGCCCAGGGAAGTGGTTGAGTCATCACCCCTGAAGGCATTTAAAAGACATGTAGAAGTGGTGCTTAGGGACATGGTTTAGGGGTAGATTTGGCAGTGCTAGGTTAACTGTTGGACTTGATGATCTTAGAGGTCTTTTCCAACCTCAATGATTTTATGATTCTATATTTTCTATCTGGCAAACTAGAAACATTTTTAAGACTTCATTTTTAGCCTGCTTACACAGTTTTTGTTAGTTAGTTAGTTAGTTTGTTTTCAAAGAATAATATTCAAATTTATGTCTGTGTCCTACATGGATATTTCACTAATAAAACTATGCAGATTAATAACACTATGGATATCATAACATAAAAGAAATAGTAGCAAATGGCATTGATCATGGCATTAACAGGATGTTAATAGCCATGTTTAACTGTTATCCAAGTTTTATGCAAGAATTCAGCTTGCAGCCCTGGGATCTCACAAATCTCTCTAACCTGTGGAATGAAGTATTTGTTTGCAAAAATACAGCAAGTTTTTACAGAGTTTCAGCATTAATAAGCCACAGGACCAAGATAAAGATGGTGTTTCATATCAGTAACATTCAGCTAAACAATGGGTCTTGAGAACCTCATACATTTGGGAAAAGGAGGATCAGATATGGGGACACTGAGGAACAGATCTGCTATGCCCTATGACAAGGTATTAGCTGAGCACTGTGAGCAGCTTAGCAAGTCTGTCCAGTCCACAGAGCACCGGCCTACCTCAGAAAGGTCTGAGATTATTCCCTCATATGAGGCAGATTTCCCTGTAGAAGTTCTTTTGACACTTCTGATATAATTTCTCTACCTGTACTGAAATCTGTCTCTTTATCTATCTGTCTACCATATGTGTGGTGGGCCTTCTGCCTCGTTTTGGGAATACTGACAGAAGATGCAAAACACAGGAAATAATATATCACAGACTATGAAGTTCAATAAATGTATTGCTTATCTAACCTTATACAAATGTATAGACAGAATGTTCTAAGTAATAATTAAGCTATAAAGTTGAATGGGAGATATTGGATATTTCTATACACTTATATCCTTAGGGAGTTGTGTAATACAAGACAAAATGTCTAGTATTTCCAAGTGCAAACACTTCATGATAAACATTCCCCACAGAGATGCCTTATTGCTATTACAAAGAGGTTTTGTTATAGAAAGTCCGTTTCTACAAGGAGAAGATGAATTTGGTACTTTAACATATTAAACAGCACTTTCATCAGAGTGTTCAGTTCACAAAAGATTAATCTATCCCCTTGGAATATTCATGAATCAATAACAATGTTCAATAAGTCCAACCAATGTTACTACTGTCAACTAAACTAGGTACCCTACATTTTGATGAAGTAGTACTTACTCCTCAGAAATTACATTTCTGTATGCATGTATACTTTTGAAGGAAAGGGAGGAGTGGGGTCTCCATGTTTCATTCATGCTAAGCTCTGTCAGATATTCTGTATCTTGTTATTATTCAAAGAACACAACTCTACTGAGGTTAGAGCCAGGTATAATCTTTACTTATACTGGAAATAAGATCAGAATAAAAACTAGTTGCCAGTTTCCAGAGGAGATTACTACTAATGCTAGTCATATATACATTGGTTAATTATAAGGCCATATTGAAAAAAAGATTCTAAACTTTGTCTTTCTGCTGTAGAATTCAGCTGAGTAGTTTTTGTAAATTAGTTATTCATTGCTTCCTTAGTTTTGTTCTCTAGAAATCCATTTTCCTAAAAATTGTCTTTATGCCTGCACAACTAAAAGTAATGTATCATATTAACATTAGCATGTTAATACAATGAAAACTAATTAGAAATACAGCAAATACATGCTAATCCAGATAGCAGCTTCTCATTAACAGGCCAAAATATTTCTGTTATTTGTAGCCCTGCATTCGTTTCAACTGAAATTTTTAATAAGTCTACTTCTCTCAGCTCTCCTTTCAGAAATGTATTCTAGTCTGGGTGGAAGCACTGTGATTTATTCCACCTCTCCCTGATCAGATGAAGAATGAAATTAGGAACAATGCATCAAAGGGTCTCCTCTGTTAACTCTCAGGGTAAGTCATGATTGCTTCACAATGTGATAAAAATTCATACTGAACTTTATTGTTACAGCAATATTTCTCTCAGTAAACTACATGGCTCTTGGTCTATAAAAGAAAAGGTTTGTGAGGTCAGAAAAGATCATCCTATTAAGGGAAAGTGATCTTGATTACAGAGCTACTTAATGTTGAATGTCTGCTGATGTTCTATTATTCCTCTCACATTCGTATTATGTGAAGGATCACAAAAGGCCAAAGGTATGCTAAAGTGTTCCAGCAATTTAATTGTACCAGAGGTACTATATTAGAAATTATAAGGGTTTGGCACCAAGGCACCTCAGTCACATGAATTGCTGAGAACCATAGGAAAAGGCAGAGTGATGTCAAAAAGAAAGGAGGCTTGCCTTTATGGCTGCACCTCTGGCATCTGCAAACTGTACAAAATCTGTGGGAAAAGAGCTAGCAGATTATGGTAGGTGAAGTTTCTGGGTAGTCATTCATCTCCCATCTGAATTTCAAAATACTCTGCAGTATTGACATTAAGTTCCGGGAAAGGGATTCCAAATAAATGAGTGCTAATTGGAGTGGTCTTCTAGTAGATATTATACACAGTTAACCATGTGTTTGCCAGGGAACAATGTGAAAGGCAGCTGTTGTATGACACCACCTGCAAAAATGCCCATCCTGCCTAATCCATATGCGGATAGAAGATTACAAATTTACACAGAATAAAACAGTGAAAAACACTGAAATGGAACCTCTCTTGTCTGAATCAGGCCTGAAGTAGTTACCCCCTGCTCATGTAAGTGGAGGGGACAATCTGTGTGTAAGTGTCTTGATATGCTATTACTGAACCACTAAAAGGAAAAAGCAAGCTGAGCAGGAGGTGGAGCTCTTCTGAAAGCTTGCATCTGGTTTCCAGGGAAACCTATTTTTCAGTTATTTGCACGTTCAGCACATCTGGTTCATTTGGACTCTGGCTTTTTGAGAGTGATGAATGTGTCATGGGAAAAATGAATGGGAAAATAATTTAAAGAATTAATGGGATGGAGGGAGCATAGGATTATTTTAAAAATGCAGATACATTTTCCTTCTTTTTTTTCTCCATCTCTTACTTCTTAAAATAATAATAATAATAAAAGACTTGTTGATAATATTTGCTCTGCATTTTGCAAGGCTTTAGGACAGTCAATGAAGTCCAGCCCCCTACATGAAATTAACCATAATAGATGTGGAAAATTTGTATATCTGTGTATTAGTGTTACTGACACAGTAAGGATCATTGACTCAAGTGTCTACTGCGAGAAAAAATAAATAATAATAATAATAATAACAAAACAGGTTGAAGATAAATGGAAATTAGAACAACAACAACAACAACAAAAACTGTACTTCTTTGTGTTGTCAGAAAACATTATATTATTCTCAAAAGAGAAATCATTTTATCTTCAAAAGAACTAAAATATAGCTGATGGTCTAGATATAAACTAATAAAGCAAAAGAAGACCATTATCTAGCCAGTTGGTCTAACATAAGGATTACACAATTAAGGAAGATTTGTAATACACAAGTTTTGAAGTACTTGCTGTTTTTATTACAAGTGTTAACTTACTTCACTTGAATCAAATTTCTTGGAAATCAACATGAATTTTCTATTGTACTAGAACAGATTTTTGCTTAATTACATTGTTTCACTTCGTAGTATTGAATGTTTTTGGCATTTCTTTTTGCGCAGAGAGCTGTGCTAGGCTAAAGGTACAAAAGAGACAGAGGCTGAGACTGTTATTTTCTGGCCATGGAAACTGATAAAATAGTTAGTGATGAAGGAGGGCTCGCAAAGGGGCTCCCATTATTTGATAAAAACACCTTTCTATAAAGCAAGGCTATATAGATAGTTCAGAAATTTCAATAATTCATATATTTAGAACATTTTCATGGATACTAAGCCCTCAAATATGTGTTTAGTCCATTTTTGAAAACACTGACCTCTATGCAGATGACATTTTCCTAACTATTTCCATAGCATAGCATAGACTACACAGATCTGAAATATGCAAATAGAGTGACTCTATATCTAGGAATAATCTGTATATTTAGAAGTCTGAAATCCTTAAAGTTAAGATTCCAGTTATGATATTTTTGAGAATTCAAAATGTGACATAGATTAAAAGAAAGAGGAAAGTCCCTGTAACAAACTACCCATAATCTCAAATAGCTTTATTAGCCTTAACAACAGAGAACAGTGAAAAATATATGTCAAGTCTGCATACAACTATGGTGATTTTTTTTTTTTTCCTTCTAATTGAGGAAGTAATTGTCTTTTAAACAACATTTAAAATTAAAGATATCAAAAAATGTCTTGTTCATAGTATTTATCAATAGTATTTATCAATATGTTGTCATTCCTTGTCACATTCCTCATTCCTAAATTTTTACTTTTCTGGTTTTGTTCAGTTGTTTTTCAAGACTTACAGGCCTCGATGAACCTGAACTATGCTATAAAATTCTGTAGAAAAAGCTTTAAAAGAGTTATATTATACAGTGTTCTACAGTATTATACAATGTTCTAAACTCTTTCCAAATTAATAAAAAAAAAAATGCAATATTTTTTCCTCAGGAAATGAAATTGTGTTTTAGCATGTCAAAATATAAATGTTCATTTAGTATTCCTTCCTAAAATTAGTGCAATATGCAGCTGTGTAAATGGTTTGTTATACCTTATGCTTCACCTTTGTTTGACTGAGCAGTGTCACTATATATCAATGCATATTGTTCTTTTAATAATAACATGATCATTACTCAAGAGTCTTAGTATTTCACTGATCTCATGCAAACATCATTCTTTCCATTTCCTTAAATTAAAATTACTTTGGACTCTTCCAATTCTCTCTTTTTTTTTTTTTTTTTTTTACAGCTTGTCTAGATTATTATTTTACTTCTTCATTTATTGGTTTAGAAGTATGTTGGCTTATTGAATGTGGTGTTATGATTATATTACTGTCTTATGGACAGCATAAAAATAACACCTTTAAAATATTGTTTAAGGTGGTAGCAAAGAGGTAATAAATACGCAAGAGAAGAAAGCCTGATTCTAGGGAATCAGTAGCACTATTTGATGAAATGTGTGTAAAAAGGGAACTCAAGAAAGCTAGTATAATATAAAAGAAGCCCCATGTATATTTCCTCCCACCATCACTACTGAAAATGTTAGAAGATTTCTATGTTTTCCACATTCTATGTTACAGTTATGTCACCTGCATCAGTTTAACATAAGCATAGAAAAATTATGTATGAACTAGAACAAATAGAGAAGCTAGATACTGGGACCAGATGGCATTCACTTAACAATCTAGAAGGAACTCAAATGTGAAATTGGTGAACTCCTGCTCAAAGTGTGCAGCCAACACATGGCAAAACCCACAATGTCAGAAGATTACTAGGTTGTCAAAGTAACTTGAATCTGCCAAAAGAGCTGTAGAGAGCACCCTGGAAACTAAAGACAAATGAGTCTGATTTCATCCCTTCAAAAGGTCTACAATAAACAAACAAACAAACAAACAAACAAATAAATAATTAAAAGAGCACTGAGTGCATAGGTGAACTCTGGTGAAGTCTGGTGGGAAAGAGCTAAAGAGCTAGCACATACTCTATTAAGGAAAAGGCTGCCCCATTGACTTGCTGGGCCTCTGAAAAATTGTTCAAAGGTAACCCAATGGTCATAACTTGGATTTTAAAAGCCCTTGACTTTTTGTCCCCTAACAGATGTTACTAGAGAAACAGAATTGATTCAAGATTGGAGAAAAACTCCCTTTTACAGATTGAGAGCAGTTAAGGTATAAGATGCAAAGGGAAGTATTTAGTGGTCTCTGCTCAAGATGGAGAATACTGAATCATGGCACTCCTCAATTGTTTGTAGTGACAAGATGTGGGAGTAATGCCATGAGGGTCGACAAGCCCCATGGTTGGTGGTTTGGTGATAGCATTGGACTCATGAATATGAAGCCATGAGGAATGTAAACAAGTTAGAATGAACAAAGAAGTAGTGATTCATGAGATGCCTTGCTGTCTCAAACTGCTTTTTCTCCAACTGTTAAGATATGGAAGTTGCTAAATGTTTGCTGTTGCTGGGTAAAGTTGTTAACCAATGAATAGCTAGTGGGAAAGTACCACTTACAGACCTAATGGTATAAGAAGGGAGCCTGTCCTCAATAAAGTTGTGGAAGTTATTGATCCCTAAACATATCTTGGTGTCCGTGTGGTCATTACACCACAGCAATAGTTTTGATCAATCTCTTGTGGTGACATCCCCATTTTGAGGGATCAAAGGAACTGAGTTTCGTTGGGCAGCCAAATACCATGTTGCTGGTGAGAATGTCCTCAAGCACATCACAAGCGAATGCATAAAAAGATCACAGAATCACAGAATAGTCTAGGTTGGAAGAGACCTCCAAGATCATCAAGTCCAACCTCTGACCTAACACTAACTAGTCCTCTACTAAGCCATATCCCTAAGCTCTACATCTAAATGTCTTTTAAAGACCTCCAGGGTTGGTGACTCAACCACTTCCCTGGGCAGCCTATTCCAGTGACTAACAACCCGCTCAGTAAAGAAGTTCTTCCTAATATCCAACCTAAACCTCCCCTGGCACAACTTTAGCCCATTCCCCCTCGTCCTGTCACCAGGCCCGTGGGAGAATAGACCAACCCCCACCTCACTACAGGCTCATTTAAGGTATCTGTAGAGTGCAATAAGGTCACCCCTGAGCCCCCTCTTCTCCAGGCTGAACAATCCCAGCTCCCTCAGCCGCTCCTCGTAAGACTTTTTCTCCAGACCCTTCAACAGCTTCGTAGCCCGTCTCTGGACTCGCTCAAGCACCTCCTTGTCCTTCTTGTAGCGAGGGGCCCAAAACTGAACACAGAACTCAAGGTGCAGCCTCACCAGAGCTGAGTACAGGGGAACAATCCCTTCCCTAGCCCTGCTGGCCACACTGTTTCTTATGCAAGCCAGGATGCTGCTGGCCTTCTTGGCCACCTGAGCACACTGCTGGCTCATATTCAGCCGACTATCAACCATCACTCCCAGGTCCTTCTCTGACAGGCAGCTTTCTAACCACACATCTCCCAGCCTGTAGCTCTGTTTGGGGTTGTTGTGCTCCAGGTGCAGGACTCGGCACTTGGCCTTGTTGAACTGTATACAGTTGGCCTCAGCGCATCGGTCCAGCCTATCCAGATCCTCCTGCAGAACCTTCCTACCCTCGAGCAGATCAACACACGCACCTAACTTGGTGTCGTCTGCAAACCTATTGGGGGTGCACTCAATGCCCCTCATCCAGATCATCGATAAAGATGTTAAAGATGTTACCAAGCCCTGGGGGACTCAACTGGATTTGACTCCATTCACCACAACTCTCTGGGCCCGGCCATCCAGCCAGCTCTTAACCCAATGAAGTGTATGGCAGTCCAAGCCATGAGCAGCCAGTTTCCTGAGGAGAATGCTGTGGGGAATGGTGTCAAAAGCCTTACTGAAGTCAAGGTAGACCACATCCACAGCCTTTCCCTCATCCACTAAGCGTGTCACTTTGTCATAGAAGGAGATCAGGTTCGTCAAGCAGGACCTGTCCTTCATAAACCCATGCTGACTGGGCCTGATTGCCTGCTTGCCCTGCAAGTATTACATGATGATGATCAAGGTAATCTGCTCCATGAGCTTCCCTGGTACTGAGGTCCAACTAAGAGGCCTATAGTTCCCCGGGTCTACCCTCTGGCCCTTCTTGTAGATGGGCGTCACGTTTGCTAGCCGCCAGTCAAGTGGGACCTCCCCCGATAGCAGGACTGCCGATAAACGATGGAAAGCGGCTTGGCCAGCTCTTCTTCCAGTTCTCTCAGTACCCTCGGGTGGATCCCATCTGGCCCCATCAACTTGCGTATATCCAAATTTTGTAGCAGCTCGCCAACCATTTCCTCATGGATTGTGGGGGCCACATTCTGCTCCTCATCCCCTTCCACCAGCTCAGGGTACTGGGCATCCAGAGAACAACTGGTTTTGCAGCTACAGAATGAGGCAAAGAAGGCATTAAGCACCTCAGCTTTTTCCTCATCTCTGGTAACTATGTTTCCCCCCGCATCCAGTAAAGGGTGGAGATTCTCCTTAGTTCTCCTTTTTGTGTTGATATATTTATAAAAACATTTTTTGTTGTCTTTAACAGCAGTAGCCAGATTGAGCTCCAGATGAGCTTTGGCCTTTCTGATTTTGTCTCTGCACCACCTCACAGCATCCTTGTAGTCCCCCTGAGAGGCCTGCCCTCTTTTCCAAAGATTATAAACCCTCTTTTTTCCCCTAAACTCGAGCCACAACTCTCTGTTCAGCCAGGCTGGTCTTCTTCCACGCCGGCTTGTGTTTGGGCATGTGGGGACAGGCCGCTCCTGAGCCATTAAGATTTCTTTCTTGAAGAGCACCCAGCCTTCCTGAGCTCCTCTGTCCTTCAGAACTGCCTCTCAAGGGACTCTGCCAACCAGTGTCCTGAACAGCTCAAAGTCAGCCCTGCAGAAGTCCAAGACAGCTGTTTTACTGATGATGACAAGCTTCAGCAAAGAAACAAATGTTTTTTAAGAAAAATCAAAACTGCTTACAGGATTCTGAATCTGGAATGGCATTTATAACTTGGTGGGGATACCTTGGAATTAACACTGACTCCTCCCTGAAATAATTAAATTATGCAAAGTGGTATAGACAAAAGCCAAGCAAATGCTTATTGCAAATAGAAGGTGTAGCAAGAAAAGCATAGATGCTTTCATTCTGATGTTATACAAAATCTTGTTATGCTTGTATGCTTTGTGCAGCACTCTTCTTTGAACCTTCATTTAAATGAGAAAGAAATCAGTGCTAAAGAGAAACCAAAGACTACATATTTTTTTCCATTGGGGAGGAAAAGGCAGAGTCTGGGTTTGATGGAGGTTTGCAAAGTCAAGAGGGTAAAGCATAACATAAATGTAGCACTGTTATTTAACAAATACTACAATCACTGTGCAAAAGGAGAAAGATATCAATGGAGGAGATCAATTTTAAATGGAGGATTTACTTTTTATTTATTTATTTATTTATTTATTTAAGTTCATAACAAACATCAGGTATTTGTTGCCACAGAAAAGATGTTGAGTTAAATACAATCAGAAGATTTACAATGGAATAAGACAAATTTATGACAAATTGTTAATCTGATGCTAAAGAGAACAGGCAGGGACATATCTTTTAACATCCGTAATCATATGAGTGTAGATGACAAGGAAGTATGAAAGGAATGTTTGGAAGCATCGTCTATTGTCCCTACCAGAGAGAAAGTACTGTTCTGGACAAATAATATTTCTGTTTGAATAAGGCATTTTGGATGTTCTCATGTAAACTGAGAGTACTCAGTAAAAAAAAGTAGCAGCATACTGAGACAAAAACCCTGTTCAGACTTCTTCTCCACCCCTCAGCTCCTTTTTTGCTATTTTGGCTTAGTATCATACCACAATAAAAAGAAAGAAAAAATGGAAGAATTGCAACAAGAAAAATAGGAATAACATCTGTTTCTAATACTTTTTTTTTTTAACTTTATTTTTTTATTTTTTAAAAAGAAACCTGAAATATTTTATTACAGTATAAATTATTTAATTTCCTATAAAAATAATTAAAGTCTTCTTTAATATTTTTGTTCTTTCAATTTGCATTATCTCCAAAAAATAAAATAAAATAAAAACAATATTTTGGCAATTTTTCTTTCCTACATTTTCTTATACTAAGGGTAGACAATGCAAAAACTGTTCATTTTTATAATTCTTTAATAATTACGTGTGGAAAATGTAAGAGGACTTTTGATATGAAGACTTTTTGTAGGGATATTTTTCTGCAGCAGCAAAATTAGAATTTTTTTCTAACTGATTTAACATATTTTAATGAAAATTTTCTATAACAAAAAAAAAAATTAAAACAGAAAGTAATCTGATTTGAGTAAAAATAGAATTAATCTACTAATTATACTAGGAAAATTATTAAATGAAGATAAAATAACATCTCATAATTAATTTCTAAATTTCTAATTAATTTCTAAAAAGCTGTAGTTTTACTCATATTTTGGAAATATTACATTTATGTAGCAGTATGTAATATTGAATTAAACATTATGTTCAAATGAGACTGACATAATGAAAATTGATATCTAAATATCCTTAAAAGAATGTGCAAAATTCAAGACATTTCAATAAGATGAGTATAAATTAACCATGCCAACAAAAACGTAAAATGTGATGGGGCTTATGTTTGCAATGTTTGTGGGTTTTAAAATCCTTTTTATAAAGAAGACACTTTGAATTTAATTTACCAAATAACAAATTTGAGCCCAACATTCTAGCTATTCAAAGTATCTTGAATGTGAAAGGAAGCATTTTAGGAATAATAATAAATAATAATAAAAATCAATGGCAAAGTTAAACCCACAGTTCCACAGATTAGTATTGATAACTAAATATAACTCTTTTGAAAGAAGAAGCTAAATGGTATTCCTGCACGTTGCTGAAATATAGAACTATGCAGTAAACAACTTATTAAATCAACAGTATTTTACTATTATAATCTACTATCTAACTGTATCTTCGATGTTGGAATTTTATGTATATTTTAATATGTAGGAATGTAATACTGATACAGAAACAGTTTGGAGAGCTTGCCTCAACACAAAACAAACAAACAAAACAAACAAACAAACAAAAGGAACACCTCTCAGACTAACACACTGATTAAGCTAGCTTTGAATTGGGAAACAATGCAGTGGTAAGTATCACATAATTTTATTTTTTATAGTTTGGTCATCAACCATGCAACTCAGAAATAGAAACCAGAAAGGTTTGTAATTTACGCATAGTACACATGATTTTCATTTCTAAGTAGAAGATCACGGGACATGGATGTGAGCCGCTGGTTTACACTGTCATGCTTGATCACTTTTGAGAATTTTATCCCTTTAAAATTTATATTCTGATTCTGATCACACTTTTGAAAACAAGATACAGCTGAGTATTCAGAAAAGTATGGTAAAATTACAAGTGACATGGAAAAATATATGCTTCCCATATAATTATTTTTGTTTGTAAAATTTATATATATAAAAAAAGGCTAACTACAACTCCAATTTCATGACATATGATCTGTCTTTTAAGTAATCTCTGAAGATCCAATATGATATTTTCTACACTTAACAGAAACACCACCAATTCACATATTTATTTATTTATTATGGAAAAAGGAACTAGAAATAGTATCTGAATTTGACATATTTTTTCTTTAAAAGGCCCTATTTAACAATTATTTTGCGAGGACAATATATATATATATATACATATATATATAAACTTTTTTTTTTTTTTAAAAAAAAAGGTTTTTCCTTTTTTTTTCCCCTGATATTTCTTGTTTTTCTCTGTCCATTTCATTTGTAGAATAGCATATTCTCTTAGCATGAAACACTAAGTCATCACATTTTATATAATTCTGATAAACTGAAAATCAAAGATATCACATCTACATATAAAACCATGTATAAATAAGCAATAAGAGAAAGGAAAATCTGCCACTTCTATGGATGCAAAGATTTTCTTCACTTCATAATTTGCAAATTTTCTCTTGCAAATGAAAAACCCTGAGGAAAGGGGAGAAGAGGAACATTTTGAAGGAGAGTTTGCAATCTATTCACAATACAGTAGTGATTTCTCTAATATGTCAAGTTGCTTATGTTGCAGGAACTAGTAGTGTTCCTCACTTCATCCAGGGCACTCTAAAGCAAACTGTATTTTATTACTAAAATCATTGAATCACAGAATCATAGAATAGCTTGGGTGGGAAGAGACCTTAAAGATATCTAATTACAACTCCTTTGCCATGGGCAGGAATGTTGCTCACTAGATTAGGTTGCCCAGGACCTCATCCAACCTTGTTTTGAACACCTCCAGGGATGGGTCATCCACAACTTCTCTGGGTAACCTGTTCCAGTGCCTCACTACCCTCTAAATGAAGAATTTCCTCCTAACCTCTAATCTAAATCTCCCTTCTTTTAGGAAGGGAGATTCCCTCTCTTTCAGTCATTATCTGCTTGAGCAAAAAGTTTCTCTCTACCTTTTTTATAAGTTCCTTTTAAGTATTGAAAAGCTGCAGAGTCATCTCTTCAGGCTGTAGACCCTCAAAATATCAAGGTTAAGTAAATAATAAAATATGTAGATTATCTTTCCCTGTGTAGATAGGAGTTTCCATCTTTCCAATCTTCCCTACTCAAGAGGAATATAGATGCCACATTCTTAATGCCATGCTGAATCCTGAAGCTCATTCCTCCACCTGCCCTGGTAGAGAATATTAGTGTTTACCTGAGTTATACGTGCCAAGCACAAAGGAGAGAACTTTGGCCATAGTGTTTTTCCAGTTTTTGTCTCACAAGTCTTAGAGCTAAAATAATTTCTTATTCCTTGTTGTTTTATTCACTTCTGACTTTGTATGTATACCAAATCTCATCTGGAAGTTATCTGGCCTCCTTTCTGTAGCCTCTGTGCAAAATTAAATACCTTCCATGATACTCTTTTTTGCACAATTTTCTATACCTTGATAAAGCAAAGATTCACTGAGAAAGAAGGAAAAAGAATAGAGCAGGTTTGCATATGGGACTCTCTTTACTGTAGGCTGATTAAGTGTCCCAGGTTAGTGAAGTGAAGGTAAGAGGAAGATAATCGGATCAGTTTTTGTTGGTAAAACCTCACTCAAGGTCATGAGACTTTTAGTTATTCTATTACCCAAAGCTTCTAGAAGCAAATAGCCCAAACACATCCTTTAACACAAAACACAGCACCAAACACTCTTTGTTCAAATATATGACAAAACAAATCAAAACCAGAACAAAACAAAACAAAACAAAACAACAATAACTACAACAACAACAAACTGCTAAATTTCTCCACTAAAGGATTGCATGTTCTCATACAGACAATTTCAAAGACAAATTCAGACAAATTCAAAGAGATCCTATGTCTGCTTTTATATATCTCCTTATTTACAGCACCTTTATTCTGCTTTCAGATATCCATTAATCACAGGAAAGTTACAAAGTACTAACAGAAGCATGCCTTCTCTCACACAGACACTGAAAGCCTAATATACCATAGCTGTGCTGGTAAGGTAGGAATTCATGCCAGTAGATCACAACTACAATAAGGAAATAAATACAGCCAGAACAAAACTGCAGGCAATAACTTTGCTACATGAAAAAAGCCAACTGAAAACAACAAACATTAACACATTTCTGTAAATCAGAGTCACCTGAACCTTCACTTTAAAGTTTCAAGATAAAGATAGAATTATTTTTAATTGTGTGTGATTTAGAACTGGCACCAGTTATTGCTGATTTACTTTCTGTAATCTCTAGTACACCTCTGTTGTGAATTGCCTCTTTATTAGCAATACATGCTGTTAAAAGCTAATCTAATTTGTCCACCTATTTCCCTTATATGTATAAGACTGTCTATAATCAATTTTGCTGTTAGAAACACGTAATTGGCAAGCAGTGTATATGGGAACAAGATCCACCCACAGACAGGTGCAAAGAGAAAAATATACAGACTAAGATATTTTTAAACTAGCAGGCATTTGAAAGGAAAAACGATAAGCTTCCCATAGCTTTATCACTGTTGTGTATCACAATACTTGTGATAAGAAATCACTGATATTAAAGATTATCACTAGTTGCTAACAGTGAATTACTGGATTAGATTTTAATGATAGAAAATATTGTCTACTACTTTAAATGTACACCTTCTATGTTTTGCATATGGTCAGTTAGGCTACTTTCCTGTGCAATTCAACTGGAAAATTTGGATAATAACAGAAGTGTTGATGTACTCACTTGGGAGAAAAGCTTATATCCATATAATTCTGGTAAAAGCTACTTGGTAATACAGAATGTCTACTCAAATTTCATGCTGACAGTTACCATAAAAGATGGAATATAAGCACACAAAATGGCTATTTTTCTATAAGAAGAGCATTTTCTTTTTGGCTTAAAGGCTCACTAAAACCAAATGTGATATCAGGAAAGAAGTCACTCAAGTAATATTGCTCTTGTCTTCTTCAAGGACTGAATATTTATTGATAAGCTTCAAGGAGTCAGCCTGCCATTCTGTTAATATTGCTGGAACAGAAATGAGTGCAGAGATGAGAAGGAGGACAGGCAAATAAGGGAGGGTTAAAATAATTTTTAAAAGATCTAAAAAAGCTTAAGACTTCCAGCTAAACAAAATCCCCATAGACATTACAATTCCTGACAGCTGAACGAACAAGAATCTGCAATGGCTGTAGCCAGTACTATACAACAGTGAACCATGTAATTTACGTCTTAGTGAAATTAAACATAGTATAATGGTTTAGCTTCCAGGCAACAATACTATTAAATTTGCTGTAGCAGATTATGACATCATCTGAAACCCTAGGATATACTACCAAGCCAGCTATTTTGCTTGCAATATGTACTGTTTTTCCAGTTAGTTTTCCATTTGATTCATTGCAAGGATTATATTTTTCAATGGCTGCACATGCCATCCAAAATTATGGCTCTCAAATATCTGTGATCCAAAGTAATGTCACCTAGGGAATAGAAATGATTTTATTGTAGAGGGAAAGCATGCAGATGTTAGTAAATTACTTGATATCACTCAGACAATACTTGATATGCTAGTAATGAGTCTTTTCCTGACTTCTATTGCCCAAGATATTATTTCTTTTATATTCTAGGTATTTTGCCAATATGTACTTCTGAAATTTCTATGCTTGTAAATTCCTACTGGTATTGAATTGCCTACTAATTCATACTGGAACTACCAGGAAGGAGCTAAGGGACTGGGATGGAAAGTAAATAAACAGATTGGACATGAGGAATCTTTTGAGGACTCTAGATGGAAGTCAATGCATGGATTTCCCTCTTGACAACATCACCTTGAAGGGTTTTCTATGATCAGGGTATCACCAGTGATTGGCTCAGCTGCTCAGTGGGTTGGGCTCTGCTTCTCTGATAGCCTGCTAAAAATAGTTACACAACAAGTATATTTGGAAAAGGTAGGGAAAACCTCAGTAAAATGCATAGTCCTGCATTGATGAGAATAGTCATTAAGCCCCCCTAAAATGTATATACATGTAGATATTTAGGACAGCTTCTCTTCCTTTGTTAACATTAATAATCAGAAATGTCTAAAATCAACAACATCTCACTCAAAAAATTTGCCATCCTCATCACCTGGTTTTGTTCCAAGAACAGTATGGCAAAGAAAATATATACAAGGTATTGGAACTTTTCCAAATTACTCGAGTCTCTCTCTCTACAAACTATACCTATGACATTTCATGCAACTATATAACTTGTAATACTTATCTGAATCGCATAAATTTAATATGTGTGACAATTTCCTTTTATCCTTTTAACTAAAACACTGAGCTGATTTATTTTTATGTTTATATAAAGACTATTATCTGCTGGAATACACCAGTAGACATCAAGCTCTAAGTGCTGAGAATTTAAAAGTGAGGGAGAGTATGAATATTCTAGAAGAGCATAGTAGCATTAAGGGAGTATGTGGAGACCTCTCATCCATAGTTGACAAAAATCATGAAATAGTTTAACAAATTTCTATCAAAAAGACAAATTATTTTTTTAATTCTTGCTTTATATCTTGGGGAGAACAGGAAAACGAATAAGATTACTACCTTTGAAATATTACATTATTGTAAAGATTTCTAATGTGAAAAGTTGTGCTCCAGGTACCAAAGCCAATAATTAAAATAATTATTTCTTCCCCTGAATCCATTATTTTATGTGATAAAAAGAGACATTACTGATTTAAAGAACAACATATTACAAACACGTGCTGTGACTCAGCAGAAATAAAACAGAAGTTACAAGCAAGATTTTTCTCTGATTAGAGGAAGTCTATACTTTCTACGTTTAATAACTTTTCTCTTCCTGTTGATTTCAGCAGCACTTGCGCATACCAGCAACCACAATATGGAGTTGTTTGTTTGTTTTATTTTGTTTTGTTTTTCTGTGAAGTCTATCAGGGTGGCACGGAATAGGAAAAAAAAAAAAAAAGTACAAGTTGCTTACTGACTTTTTTTTTTCTTAATTTTTGTTGAAAAATAGACATTCTAAAAATACTTGCTCTTTAAAGACACACAGTTCACTAATACATTATCCAAGTTAGTAACATACATATTTTTTAGCTAAATAAAAACATCATACGATGGGTGAGCAATTGGCTAACGGGCAGGGCCCAAAGGGTTATGGTAAATGGAGCTGCGTCAGGCTGGCGGGCGGTCACCAGTGGGGTCCCTCAAGGCTCCATTTTAGGGCCGGTACTTTTCAATATTTTTATAAATGATCTGGATGTAGGAATAGAGGGTATTTTGAGCAAGTTTGCTGATGACACCAAACTTGGAGGAGTTGTGGACTCAAATGAGGGCGTAAAGGCCTTGCAGAGGGATCTGGACAGGTTGGAGAGCTGGGCGATCACCAACCGCATGAAGTTCAATAAGAGCAAGTGCCGGGTCCTGCACCTGGGACGGGGAAACCCTGGCTGCATGTACAGACTGGGCGATGAGACGCTGGAGAGCAGCCTAGAAGAGAGGGATCTGGGGGTCGTGGTAGACAGCAAGTTGAATATGAGCCAGCAGTGTGCCCTGGCAGCCAGGAGGGCCAATCGTATCCTGGGGTGCATCAAGAACGGCATCGCTAGTAGGTCAAGGGAGGTGATTGTCCCGCTCTACTCTGCGCTGGTGCGGCCTCACCTCGAGTACTGTGTGTAGTTCTGGGCACCACAGTATAAAAAGGACATGAAACTGTTGGAGAGTGTCCAGAGGAGGGCTACGAAGATGGTGAAAGGCCTGGAGGGGAAGACGTACGAGGAACGGCTGAGGTCACTGGGCCTGTTCAGCCTGGAGAAGAGGAGGCTGAGAGGAGACCTCATCGCAGTCTACAACTTCCTCGTAAGGGGTTGTCAAGAGGCAGGAGACTTTTCTCCATTAACACTAGTGACAGGACCCGCGGGAACGGGGTTAAGCTGAGGCAGGGGAAATTTAGGCTGGACGTCAGGAGGGGGTTCTTCACAGAGAGGGTGGTTGCACACTGGAACAGGCTCCCCAGGGAAGTGGTCACTGCACCGAGCCTGTCTGAATTTAAGAAGAGATTGGACTGTGCACTTAGTCACATGGTCTGAACTTTTGGGTAGACCTGTGCGGTGTCAAGAGTTGGACTTGATGATCCTTAAGGGTCCCTTCCAACTCAGGATATTCTATGATTCTATGATTCTATGATATTTAGATTAAAATATCACTAAATTATTAATAATTTAAGGTGGATACTCCACATCTATTAGACATTGGAACTTTGTTTATACATCCTGGAAATCAAAGAGCATGCAGAGAAATTATCATTCATAAGATGTGAAAACTTTGTCTTCTCTCCTATTGAATGCAAAATGCAAAAACATTTGTCAGTGTCCCTTGAAAGATCTTAATGTTATGACTAAAGGGACTAGAGAGTAGTCATAGCAGAAACTAGAGACTAGACATAGATGAGAATTTTGAGAGCACACAGGTTTTGATTTTACATTGATTCTATTAGAGTCTATGTCATCTGTTCTGTCTCCTAAACATGATCCTATATGACTGCTTGCTCCAAATGACTGTGTAACTTGACTATATGAGATTTTTTTTTTTTTTTTTTTTTTTTCTCAAATCAGCACTTGGTTTAATTTAAGTATAGAAACTAAGGGGGAAGAAAAAAAAAAAAAAGAAAAAAAAAAGCTTTCTGGATGGTGGGACTGTGAAGATAGGCTACTAGCTTTCCATGTCATTTCTGACTGGCAGAGCTGCACCTTGATAACAGATTTGTGTTTTCAGTGCCAAGAGTCTACAGACCCAGTCTTCATTGTCATTGAATCAGTATAACCAAAGTTGATCTCTGTTTCTTTGATGTGTTCGATTAATACCAATGCCTTAATTTGGTTCATTAATTAGCTAAATGTAGGTATATTTTTCCCCTTCAGTGCTCACCTGTAAGGGAAGTATTTAATCAAACACACGTTCTCTTTCATCACTGAATTCAATGTATCAGGCCACTCTGTAGATAGTTTGTCTTTTGCACATGGTATTGTGAAAATAATGAAAACTCAAAAATGTCCATAGACGGATGGGAATTTGTAGTCATATTCAACAATAAGGTTGTTTGTTTGTTTTTTTTTTTCCAAAGTTTTCTGTTATGTGTAAAACATTTTTTTTTTCTAAGTAACATCAGTATTTGACATGTAAGCAGAAGTATTCACATCTTTGCATGATTATATGTTATTAATCCATTGGTTTCTAATAAGAGCAATAAGAAGTAATTCCTGGTAAGTTCTCAACCACCTTTAAATTTGTTTGATGCCTTATAGTAATGATTTTACATGTCACATTCAGGAGAGTGGAGGAATTAGGGTCATTTCAGGTAGAAAGAAAAATGAAATATGTTCTAGGAAGGCACCTAACGTAAAATTTAGACTGGTGGTAGCCTAAAGACAGCCCCTTTTCAGTATCAATGGAGTCTTTGAGCATTAGCTATCTCACTTTGCAAAACCAGTTCTATTGTGCTGTACCACTGTGGCAAAACACATGAGTTTTCTGCCTTCTGCACAAAGAAAGGTAATTTGATCTCTGTATAGAACTGCCTTTTCCAAACTGCTCTTAGTGGTTCAAGCAATGCAAAAATACTGTATGTGCAGCAGACAGCAGATCAGTGTTTCCTGCATCTACTGAGACCAGTAAAACACCTTGCTGTTCTTGCAGCTGCCATTGTTATCTAAGTAACTGCAGCTGATGCATCCATTCTTGTACTATGACTTCTTTCACCAGCTAAGTATAGTTTCTACATAAAAGGAAATGCTTCTAGATAGAAACAGTGCAGTGACTCATAAAAAGTGAGACTATTGCAAGCTTGTCAACAAAACTTCCACTGATTCTACACCAAAGTTAAATAGAACACAGAAATTCCATGGATGAATATGGAATTCACCACTGTTCCATCTCTATCATTAGTTCATCCACTTTTCTTTGATAGTACTAAATTCCCAGTTCCTAAATCATTTAATAATGTTGTTGTTGATGATGATAAAATCTATCCAAGGTGTTGAAGAAATAATTACATCAACTCAGTTTACTCTAGGACAGATAGTGCCTTTCTAGCCCATTGCATAAACATAGAGCAAGTCATTGAAAATTGTGGTTATTAGAAGAAAAACAAATACATGTATGAGAGACTGATGGACAGGTAATTCTTTTGATTATCATCCATAAAGTTACTTCTAAGCAGGCTTTAAAGAGATCCAAAAGCAGACACATATAAATAGTGAAAACAATGTCCATAAACAAAAACCCAAAATATGATCTGTAGGTCCCCTTCTCTTCTAACTGCCTCAGTGCAAGCGATACAGCATACTGTTATTTTTTTTTTTAATTCTATGATATTTTCTCCCTTATTTCATTTATTCTTTTATAGCTTTTGATATTGAAACGGATGTTTGCAAAAGCTAGTGAGTTGATTAATAGGTATTTTATATGTCTGGTATCTCCTCATAATAGACGGGTAAACTTATTTCAATTATCATACCACCAACAAGGATGCAATCTGTTCAAAATGGCTGTTTACGAATGGCTGCTTTGGGTAATGGCTGTTTTCTTTGTGTGGGAAATGAAATATAATATTATTAAACAGAGATATTCAGAATGGTGTGTCAACTTATCCATCTTTCTGATGTTTATAGGTTTAATTTTTTATAATGTTTATTCTATTTTATGGGTCCAAATGCTAAAGTATCACTTATTTAGAAGGATCTAATTTCTTCTATATTTGTTTTAATGACCCTGAATATTACATCCATGAATTCATATGCGATCAGTGAAAAAAAGAAAAAAAAAGGTAGGTACTCTACTAATTCTATTTAGACAAACATTATAATAAGGGAGGTAACAAACCAATTAGATTTTTTTGTTTGTTTGTTTGTTTTTAGGTAAACTACCAAAGTGTTTACACACATGACTAAAGCTGTCTTATTTGCTAGTTTTGTTTTAACAATCTACCTGTAAAATGTCTCAAATTGTTGCATTGTAATCTCAAAACTTATGAAAATTCTTTGTAGGTAAGAAATAAAGTGCATAAGTAAGAAAGAATGGGTGAAAGGGAAGATATGAATGTGATAAAGATTTTACACAAAAGATAATTACAAGGTATGTTAGATATATAAAATACAAATTAATCCTTCCAGAACTTATTAAAGAACAACTCTTTACTTTTGGAAACAGGAACCATTATACAATATTTTTGTCAGTTTCACTAAGTAATATTTTGTAGACTAAATATATCAGAACAGTTTGATAAACCATTTATACTTTGTTCCATTTCAGATATTCAGGTATTTAAGCCTATAATATGCAGATTTGACTTTCTATTCAAACAATTTTGAGGAATATGAGAGGAGAGCATATTTATTCAAATCATAAAAGGGTATTGAAATACGAAGTTTTATAAAAATTGTTAACAGCTTGGCCACCAGGGCACACTGCTGCTTCCGCACCAACATGCAAGAGAACTTCACGGTGAGGGTGACGGAGCACTGGAACAGGCTGCCTAGAGAGGTTGTGGAGTCTCCTTCTCTGGAGATATTCAACATCCATCTGGATGCCTACCTGGACAGCCAGCTCTGAGGAACCTGCTTTGCAGGGGGGTTGGACCCAATGATCTTTCAAGGTCCCTTTCAACCCCTACTGTTCTGTGATTCTGTTCTGTGATTTAAAAATTAAAGTTTTTGACGGGTGATAATTCGTAAGGAAGACACAGTTTCTAACATATATCACACAGATATTCCCGCTGAGTGAAAATTTCTTGCTGCCTCTCCAGAACTATAAAACGTATAGACTCCAGAACTGCTCAGCAAACTAGTTTGAATTTGCAAACTATTAACAGGGGGTGTCTCCTTTATTATCTTCCTTCAGATCCAGAAGGCTTGAGAAGTTTGAAGAGTTGGTTTGAAAGTTTACCCCTATGTATTTTCACCAGCTTAGTTCACAAAATTTGCTTACTACTCCTGTTTTCTGGTCTCTTATAGCAGCTAGCAGTTTTTACCAGCACGATGGATCAGCTGTATCTTTTCATAGTAAACGTGGTTGTAGTTCTTCAGGTAGTTCGATACCATCTCATTCCCTCTACTCTCACACAGCTGTTCCTGCACTACTTGGTTCTTGTTATGCTTCAGCTTTTCACCAACCATTTAATATAGAGCAATAGATCAAAGTTCTTCATGAGAGACAGTAATTCTGGTTACCTAAGATTAAATAATCTGAGGGGAACTTTTTAATTATTATTAATTTATTATTATTATTATTTTTAATGCACTGAAATCACTAACTCTAAAATTAGGCCAGTGTCTGAATGTCCCAGGTCACTTTGAATTCTGCCTTTGAAATCCTTATTTTTAGTTTCAGTCCTGCAAATTTCTCCTTGTAGTTGTAATGTGGCGGCATTAGGAAGCCCTACATACAGACTTCACTAATGGTTTCTTGAACTCCAATGACTTCAGGTACAAAGGCTACCTAAAATATTATATCTTATCCTCTTGGATAAGGCTAAATCATTTTGGTTTTCGTTTCTAATATGAAATTAATAAGAATTTTAGTCTATACTGCATAGACAAGTGTGCTGGAAGGGCAAAGAAAGGAGGTAAATAGGAAAATTTTAAAACAAGCAGAGAATTTAATTTGTTAAATTTATTGGGTTAAACAATTTAATGAAAAAATACTAATTAAATTATTAAAATCTAGATTGCAAGTAGTAATTAATAAGACAGTTGCTATGCAACTAAAAGGATTTTTGTGACAGAGTGCAAAAATATATTTGTTAAGTATATTGGTATTTTGCTTTGACCTTTTTCAGTCACACACCTGCCCAGACCGTCTGTAAATGCATCTTTTAGAATGATAACATAAAAAATATCTTCAGGATTAAGAAAAAAAATATAGTCTATTTGATTCAGTTAATGACTTTTATTATGTTCAAAAGGTTTATGTTATACACATATATATAATTTTGTATATGATTTTTATGTTGATGTTTCATCATCTCAAAAGGATTAACTTCTATACCAAATACAGGGCCTGATCCTATAAAACATAGGAACATTAATTTTCATAATGTAGTGTATGAGATAACCCTGCTCCATTCTGAAGGTCTTAAACAACTGTTAAATCCGTTACTTTTATCAGAAACATAAACAGCTGTTGTTCATAATGACTAAGGGCAATTTTTAATTGTCCTGGAAAAATTAGGGACAAATTTTCTTATTTTGGAATTTTCTTATTTTGGAATACCTACACTAATCAAGATGCAGCTTGATTTCTGTTAGAATTTCTGTTTTTACACATAAAGATGTCTGATGTGATTATCTGATACTTATGTAAAGTCAAGAGGGGACCAATGTACAGATAAACAGTATCTGAGAAATAATTTTATTTCAGTTGGAGAATTTCAAAATCCTTTGGGCCACTGTGCTATGCAAATGGGAAGGAGATGTGCCTAGAGAAGCTCCAGATGTCCCACCCCTGGAAGTGCTCAAGGTCAGACTGGATGAAGCTTTGATAAACGTGGTCTAGTGGAAGGTGTCCCTGCCCATGGCAGGGGGTTTGGAAGTAGATCATCTAAGTTCCTTCCAACCCAAACCATTATATGATTCTATGATCTGGTTTGCTGAATCTTAAATTGTCCATCTTGTGTTAAGGCATAGTATATCACAACCTGGTATTTATCTGCTGTGGGACAGTTCTGCCTGTATCCTTCATTTCTCAGGGCTGATTACCGGCCATATGATCACCTTTAATGCTTTAATTCCCATTAGACCTGCATTTAAATCACTAATACCATGGAAATGAGACAAAACCTGAAGTGGATATAGTCAGCCAGCTTCAGACCAATGTTAGATCACCACCACCATCCTATGCCCAGGAGCAAAGAACTTGTCTGTTAAATCCCAGTTCCGCACTGTTTCTTGCTTCCTGTTTGTACTTTGAATTTCCAGTAGGAGAGGAGAGCAACAATGATTCACTTGCTTAGTAACCTGAAAAATTCTGTCCTGTTTAGCCAAAATGGAAGTTTTTCAGATATGCAGTACTATACAAATTTTATTCCTATTTCTTATGACTGTTGTAGAAGGTAATTTAGATTGTATTATCCTACAAAGACATAAACACAGCCTGACAACATGAAGCTCTATAGCTAAATTTAAATATTGTGAATATTTTCTTACCTTGTATTAAATGAGTAATTATTGATAAAGATTACTGTAATAAAATACAGCGCTCCAAAACTATTGTCATAATATTGAGTTAGAAAATAACTTTTGAAAGGATATGTTAAAAAAAAAAAAAAAAGCTATTATTTTTCTCCAGAAAACTTCACTGAAACAATTGAGATTCTCAACGCTATAATATAAGAGTTAATGAGTGAAAATGAGGTAAAAGTACAACAGAAAATGCTAATTATAATTTGTGTAACCTTATAAACCCTGTTTTGTTGCAAACCTACCTAGATAAGACAGGTTCAATACTACCATTATACCATAGTACGTTATACTATTCAGTAGCTTCTTCTCTCTACTTTGGCTTAAAGAAAATTGTAGAGGTCTGCAAGGACAAATGACTGTGTTCCACTGCCTAGTGAAGTTACGTTTCCTTAAAATCTTTCTGTTTTCTTTGGAATCAGATCACACTCAAGTACAACATACAGGCAAATTCAGCCTTGAAAGATACACCTTGTAATATGATATTATGCTTCAGAATTATTTGTAAACTAAGAAACACTGTTGATTTTGCATTAACATTTTATCCATCAAACTGCTGACAAGAAACAGACTGTAAACTTTAACTGTAACCACCATAGGGAATACCAGATACAAATCATAAGAATCACAGTAACAAGCTTAAATATGCTTGACCCTGGGTATGCTACTTAAATCAACAAAATCAGTTTCCTACCTCAACTTTGTGAATTCCAACTCCTGTTAAAATAGAGAGAAAGAAAAGGATTTTCTCAGAAGGAAGCAGAGAGGAAGATTTTGTTTAGCAAATACTTCACTGAAAACAAACCAACCACTTTGATAGCACGGAAAATTGCATTAACTAAAAAGTTTCTCTTATATCAACACAATGAATGCAATACTTATATATATATATATATATATATATATAAAATCTCAATCTGTAAAAAGTCTTAATAATATATTTAAAAATTCCTGGTAACACCAGGACAGAAAAAGTGAGGTATCTATATATATTTTTTTCTAACAATGGAAAAGGGAAATAGGAGAATGTGAAACCAGATTTGCAGTTGAACAAATAAATGGAAAAAAAAAAATACATAAACGTTTTAACCTAAACATACTTCTAACCTACTATATGCCTGCAGTTTTATTTGTATCTTGGACTATATGGGCAGGAAAGAGAAAATGTAAAATAAACATTTTAATAAAATATGTGTGGAGGTGAAATATAATTTACTACAAACTGCTAACAATTTAAAGAGATTTTCCAAAGGATTTAAATTCAGTTACCCACTTAAATTTCCTGGTCTATTTAGCACATAAAATACATTGCCATAAAAATCTTATTCTATCATCTTTAGCTACTTCCTGATGAAGTCATAAAGCATTCCTAATGAGGAATGAGGAAAAGTTGTAAAGCAAGTACAAGTCTTGGACAGAAAAAATATGTTTATACAAAATAGCATTTAAATCTTCTCTCCACTTGGATGCCATTGGACTCTAACAAACATTAGGACACCCATATCTAATTTAATCTTTCAAACCTCAAACTTAGTTTAACAACTTTATCACATTTTCCCGGGATTTTAGTTTTCTAGAAGCTAAAAGTATTTATTTATTTGTATTATTTATTTTCAGATCAGAAAACTAGCAACTGGAATGTTTTGTTTAACACACTTTAGGGGGGATTTAGAATATATAGAAAATAATAATAATCATAACAATATAAAAAAGGCAAATTGCCTATAGATTACTTCAGGTGTTATTAAATGACTGGATAGAGTCTCTACACAGCAAAATAACAAAAAGCAAAACCACAAAACATGTAATCTTGTAACTGTAAATGTAAACAATTATTTCTATTTTCTTAATTTTCTTGTGAGACGAGCTTATATTTGACAACTTCTTCAAATCCAATTTTTGGATTGTAGTTTGCAACAAATTATTGTAATTTTATTTTCTGTAAAACAGTGGCCTGCAGAAATAGTGTGCAGAAGGTTCAGACGTCTGCAGAAAAACACTTTATATTTACATTTAAATAAAATATTTGAAGATTGCTGTCTTTCCTATTAACACCTCTGCAGGAGACCAATAAAAAGCCTCTTCCTTTGTATCTTCTCACTGACTCAATTTTACTTGAGGTGTAACAATGTCAGAAAAAATCATCAAAAACTCAAGAAAAGGAGCAAGTTTGTGGAATTAGAATTTCATGTTATTGATGGAACCTGTTCTAATCTTCTCACCTTTAAAACTTAATCTTGTCACTTCTATTCAAATTATTGTTTAGACTCAATGTCATTTTTCCTCACCTAATAACCTAATAACATCTTTATTTTACTGAGTGTATAACATCTTTATTTTACTGTTTGGGATGTTATGCATTTCTATGACTTTTTTTTTTTTTTTTTTTTTTTTTTTCCTGAGATGCATTCGATATTCTTAAGAAAAAACTCTTTTCATAAGGCTGAGAAGGTGTCTGAATATCTGGGCAAATAAGTCATGTAAAACCCTGCAGATTTTACTAATCTGTTACCAACTTTCTTTGCTGTGCAATTCTATTTCTGTTTCAAATTCTAATTGTAGGATTTATTGTTATTTCTCTTTACAGTTGATAAGATTTAAAAAAAAAAAAAAAAAACTTTGAAATTTGTCATTTCATTTGTTGTTGTTGTTGTTTGTTTTGTTTGTTTGTTTGTTTGTTAACTTTAGATATCTATAGCCAGTGGTAGTCAGTATTGCAGTGAGTTTTGAAAAATTAATTATCGGTGGAACGTTGTACACACATTAGGTAGATCATCATGTAGTGACAAATATGGATCATAATACAACATTGTTAGAAATAATTCAGGAGAAATTACCACCAAACAAAGAATGAGATCATCTTTTTAAGATGGCATCCTGTATAAGGATCCCCACTAAGTCCTGTGTAACAGAAGAAAGACACTATTAAGTTTTAAAATATTTTAAAAATAAATAAACTAGAAAAAGACTATGGTCTGCTTGACAGAAAGGTAGGGTGATCTATGGTGAAGAAGTTATTTACAGAGTGATCAGTGACACTTAAAAGATTTGTAGCTCATTTGTGCAACATCCTTGGTCTTATACCAGCCACTATAGGAAGATAAAAATATTATCTGTGTATTGGTACATGTAATAAATTACAAATTGAAAGAAATATTAAGTAGAGAGACAAATGCCAAATTTATTTATTTATTTTTATTTACTTATTTATTTTCCTGTGATGAAAACATTTCAGAATATTGTGAGTAAAAAAAACTCTTCTGAACAACTCAGTATTCTTCCCTCCCTAATTTTTCTCTCCAGCACATTTTAATATTGATTTAGCTTGAGACAAACTCTTTATTTATTTATTTTGCACAGAACAATACTTCATGCTTAGTCAGATCAGCCAGAAAACCACAGGTGGGAAGCTGAAGAAAGCAAACTTAAACTCAAGTGAATGTTTATTTCTTTATATTTCTCTTGCGTAGGGTAGGGTGACTACCTCTTCTCATATGTTGTGCCATTCTTAGAGTGTCACAGAACTTTTATTCCGGTTCATTAAGTTACTGAAATAGCTTCAGGAGAAAACTTGCCTTTAAGGCACAATTACTGGAATATGGATCATGAGAAATTTATAGTCTATGAGATTAGATTAACAGTCAGGTAATTAACATTTTTTTAAAGGTTAAAAATACATAAGACTTTAAGTTTTCTAGATAGTGAGGCCTCAGATGATCTGATCTTTGCTGTCTACCTTCAGTTCAACACTTGGATCACAAAAACAGCAACCTGCTCTGCTTAATGGATTATTTTGTATTATGAAGAAAAGTAAATAATTGTTAATCATTGACTAACTAAGGAACCATAAAAACATTTGGGCTATCGTTTCTGCACCACCATTATGTGCTTATATTTAAATCTGTGTTTACAGTATCAGTTTGCTTTCATGCCTTTATGTATCCATGGAATATATGTTCTTGTGACTTCATTGTCACAGTTCCAGTGAATCTTTGGTAAGATGTTTTTATCCATACTAACTCTACATAAGAAATAAGTTCCTTGAGATAATTACTCTGTTTTGACTTCTCTTTATGTACAGACATTTAAACAACCAAGAGATTTTTCTGTTACTCCACTCATCCTTTTCTATTACCCAACTAATCCTCTTCATCCAACGAGATAAATCAGTACGGTTATGTAGTGAGTTCTAATCAATTTATTTTTTGATTTATTTTCATTCGGATGGGAAGCTTTAAGGAGGTAATGGAATACAAGGAATCTCTCAATACATTGAGAGATTTTAAAATGTAGTATTAGAAATAGATTATTAGAAATATTTTAGAATATAGCATTAGAAATATAAAAATACATACATAAATTACATACATGTATGTATAAATTACATAAATTTTTTACATTGTATGTAAAAACATACAACTTGATCTTTCCTGCAACAGGCCCTCTTAGTCACAAATTCTGACAGAAGAAAAAAAAAAACAACAGACGGCAGATATATCAGCTTAATGATTATGGCAATATATAGTAGCTGAACCGTATCATTTTGTTCAAGTTTCTTTGAAGTAAATGATAGTCAGACTTACTTCAGCCTATCAATTATCGTTCTACTTTTTTTCTACAGAAAACTTTGTTGGCCACAATTTCAACTGTCTGGGTTAGTCCTCTGACTTCATGGGACTTACATGAATATTTTTTAAGCTTAAGTATTTTTCTTTACAACACAAACTGCAATAAAATTATTGGTAATTTGGAACTCTAAACAAAGCTATGCTCGTTTAGAATAAAATAACATTTTTATTTTTTTTTTTTTAACTACTTCACCCTGAAAAAAAAGTAATTACTTTACAACTTACATATAATTGTTACGTCTTGTTTACATTATAAATACACACTTAAACACTGTTCACATAAGTAAGTAAGGTTGAAAATCAAAAAATATGGTTGAGAAGTTTAAAATAATGAATGAAAAAAACACCACATGGGTAATCCACTGAAAACTGATAATCTCTCATTGTTTTTTTTTTTTTTTTTTTTTTTTTTTTTTTTTTTTTTTCTTATTAGTTTAATTTTTATAACCAACTGTTAAAGTTACTGGAGAGGTAAATTTTGGCTAATATCTGACTAAGTAAAAATTCATGTGTAATCTGACCTGTTCATTATAAAGATAACTTCTACAGTCAGTGACTAAAAATTAGGAAATAGAATCCTAATGGTTTTGTGTGGCATTAAGACTACACAGACACCAGGGTTCTTTTAGGGTCAGTAACTACTACTTCTTTATTGATGACATAACTTCATTATATATCTGTTGCCTCCCCATATTGAGGACAGGTTCCATTCTTATATCATTCCCCCACAGCAGTACTTTCCCACTCACCATTCATTGGTCTACAACTTTGCCCTGCAACTGCAAGCACCCAGCAACCCCCATGCCCCAACAGCAGGAGAACAAGCAACCCGAGATGGCAAGGTGTCTCCTGAATCACCCCTCTTTTTTCCCTCTAAACTCTTTACATCCCTGATGGCCTCATCGTTAAGAGTCTGATTTTATCACCAACCATGGGACTTGTCAGCCCCCATGGCCACACTCCCACATTTTTGTATTATCAACAGACTTTTAATATTTAAAATATCAGATATAAATATTTTCCAAGTTTGGATAACTGCCAGTATGTAAGGATTACAATATCTAGGTCATTAGCTTTTTAAAAGATTATTATCCTCTAACTAATGTTAAAGCTAGGGACAGACCTTTTAGTCGCCAGAGAAACTATGCTGAGACATTTTTGAAATACTATATGCATGTATTAAAAAATAAATAAATGGACAAAATAATTATTCCAATAGAAAAGTAGACTCTTTATATATTGATAAGCCATTAAAATTTGAATTTTACAAGATACATATATACCTTTCCTAAATGTTGTTAAAATATTTATTTTATCTGTGTCTTAGTTACACAGCTAGGTTTTATTTACTGATTTATTTTTAAATACTGTAGATGACATGAAAATATAACAAGTTGTGTTTCTTAAAGCAGTGTTTTAAGTATCAAGA
>NC_048926.1:31816521-31830038 GCF_011077185.1 Oxyura jamaicensis
TCCTGCTCCTGCAGCCACCCCAGCTCCTGCTCCTGCAGCCGCTCCAGCTCCTGCAGCTCCAGCTCCTGCAGCTCCAGCTCCAGCTCCTGCAGCTGCTCCAGCTCCTGCTCCTGTAGCTGTTCCAGCTCCAGCTCCTGCAGCCGCCCCAGCTCCTGTGGCTGGGCCAGAGAAACGAGCTGTAGCAGTGCAAGTTGCCCCTGCAGATGGTGTTCCAGCCCCTGTGGCAGACCCTGTGGTTGGGTCAGAGAAACGAGCTGTAGCAGTACAAGTTGCCCCTGTAGACAAGGTGAAAAAATGGTATAGAGACTCAGGTCGTTTAGAACGCAGAGAGTCTTCTGCTAGGTCTAGGTGTAGAGAAGACGAGGTCGGACTATCAGAGGAGCAGGAGGATGAAGATGGGGATATTGAAAAATCAACAGTAGTTACCCAAAACCTATACCAGCGTGAGCTACGAGATGTGCGAAAAGATTTTGGTCGCTGCATAGGTGAGCAGCTTGTCACCTGGCTGCTCCGGTGCTGGGATACCGGAGCCAATTGTGTGGAATTAGATGGCAAGGAAGCCAGGCGGCTGGGATCCCTTGCTAGAGATGCAGGCATTGACAAAGCAATTGGAGATGGAGCACGATCTCACAGCCTCTGGAGGCGTCTCCTGTATGCTGTAAGGGAAAGGTTTCCCTACAAGGAAGAACTTGTATGTCTGCCAGGCAAGTGGACCACTATGGAGAAGGGAATCCAGTACCTGAGGGAATTAGCCGTACGGGAGGTGATTTATGAGGACCCAGACAATGGACCCACAGATCCAGATGGACCCACAGATCCAGATGAAGTCAGGTGTACACGACCCATGTGGCGGAAGTTTGTACGGAGTGCACCATCATCATATGCCAGCTCATTGGCAATAATGGCCTGGAAAGAGGATGAGGAACCCACAGTGGGTGATGTGGCTAAACAACTCCGGCAGTACGAAGAAAGCCTCTCCTCTTCCCTACAGGCCTGCGTCTCGGCTGTGGAGAAACTTTCTGAAAGCGTCCATCAACTAAAAGAGAATACTTTGGAGAAACTTTCTGAAAAGGTCCACCACCTTGAAGAGAGATTATTTTCTTCCCCACCTGAACGAACCAGGGTCCACCAACTAAAAGAGAATACTTTGGAGAAACTTTCTGAAAAGGTCCACCACCTTGAAGAGAGCTTATTTTCCTCCCCTCCTGTACAAACCAATGTCTCTGCTATTAGGGGTAAGCGCTCATCCGTGCAAGGAAGACAATATGGTGGATACACACCTCGGGCCATCCTGTGGTTTTACCTACGTGACCATGGAGAGGACATGAGAAAATGGGATAGAAAATCCACCGCGACCCTAGAAGCACAGGTACGTGAGTTGCAAAAGAAAACAATTGGGAAAAAGGGGGTCTCTAAAAAGTTTGCTGCTCCAACTTCCAGCAGGCAGTCCTTTAAACACAGGAATGAAGATTCTGATGAGGATTAGAGGGGCCCTGCCTCCAGCCAGGGGGAGGAAAGGGACAATCGAGTTTATTGGACTGTGTGGATTCGATGGCCTGGCACATCAGACGCACAGAAGTATAAGGCTTTAGTAGACACCGGTGCACAATGTACTCTAATGCCATCAAGCTATAAAGGGCCAGAGCCCATCAGTATTTATGGAGTGACGGGGGGATCCCAGTAATTAACTCTATTGGAAGCTGAACTGAGTCTAACTGGGAATGAGTGGCAAAAACACCGTATTGTGACTGGCCCGGATGCTCCATGCATCCTTGGCATAGACTATCTTAGAAGAGGATATTTTAAGGACCCAAAAGGGTTCCGCTGGGCTTTTGGCATAGCTGCCTTAGAGACAGAGGGCATTGAACAATTGTCTACCTTGCCCGGTCTCTCAGAGGACCCTTTTGTTGTGGGGTTGCTGAGGGTCAAAGAACAACAAGTGCCAATTGCTACTACAACTGTGCACCAGCGGCAATATCGCACCGACCGAGACTCCCTGATTCCCATCCATGAGCTAATTTGTCAACTGGAGAGCCAAGGAGTGATCAGCAAGACTCATTCACCTTTTAATAGTCCCATATGGCCAGTGCGGAAGTCTAATGGGGAGTGGAGACTAACCGTGGACTATCGTGGCCTGAATGAGGTCACACCACCACTGAGTGCTGCAGTGCCAGACATGCTAGAACTTCAGTACGAACTGGAATCAAAGGCAGCCAAGTGGTACGCCACAATTGATATCGCTAATGCAGTTTTCTCCATCCCTCTAGCAGCAGAGTGCAGGCCACAGTTTGCCTTTACTTGGAGGGGAGTCCAATATACTTGGAATCGGCTGCCCCAGGGGTGGAAACATAGCCCTACAATTTGCCATGGACTGATCCAGTCTGCACTGGAGCAGGGGGAAGCTCCTGAACACCTGCAGTACATCGATGACATCATTGTGTGGGGTAACACAGCAAAAGAAGTTTTTGAGAAAGGGAAGAAAATAATCCAAATCCTTCTGAAGGCCGGTTTTGCCATAAAACAAAGTAAAGTTAAAGGACCTGCACGAGAGATCCAGTTTTTAGGAATAAAATGGCAAGATGGACGTCGTCAAATCCCAATGGATGTGATCAACAAAATAACAGCTATGTCTCCACCAACTAGCAAAAAGGAAACACAAACTTTCCTAGGTGTCGTGGGGTTTTGGAGAATGCACATTCCAAATTACAGTCTGATTGTAAACCCGCTCTACCAAGTAACCCGTAAGAAGAATGATTTTGAATGGGGCCCTGAGCAACGACAAGCTTTTGAACAAATTAAGCAGGAAATAGTTCATGCAGTAGCCCTTGGGCCAGTCCGAACGGGACCGGATGTAAAGAATGTGCTCTACACCGCAGCTGGGGAGAATGGCCCCACCTGGAGCCTCTGGCAGAAAGAACCTGGGGAAACTCGAGGTCGACCCCTAGGGTTTTGGAGTCGGGGATACAGAGGATCTGAGGCCCGCTACACTCCAACCGAAAAGGAGATATTGGCGGCATATGAAGGAGTTCGATCTGCTTCGGAAGTGGTCGGTACTGAAGCACAGCTCCTCCTGGCACCCCGACTGCCAGTACTGGGCTGGATGTTCAAAGGAAGGGTCCCCTCTACACATCATGCAACTGATGCTACATGGAGCAAGTGGGTTGCACTGATTACTCAGCGGGCTCGAATAGGAAACCCCAGTCGTCCGGGCATCTTGGAAGTGATTATGGACTGGCCAGAAGGCAAATACTTTGGGATGTCATCAGAGGAGGAGGTGGTCCGTGCTGAGGAAGCTCCACTGTACAACAAGCTACCAGAAAATGAGAAGAGATATGCCCTGTTCACTGACGGGTCCTGTCGCATTGTGGGAAAGCATCGGAGATGGAAAGCTGCTGTATGGAGTCCTACACGAGTTGCAGAAGCTGCTGAGGAAGAAGGTGAATCGAGTCAATTTGCAGAAGTGAAAGCCATCCAGCTGGCTTTAGATATTGCTGAACGAGAAAAGTGGCCAGTTCTCTACCTATACACTGATTCGTGGATGGTAGCAAATGCCCTTTGGGGGTGGTTACAGCAATGGAAACAGAACAACTGGCAGCGCAGGGGCAAACCCATTTGGGCTGCTGCATTATGGCAAGATATTGCTACCCAGGTAGAGAACCTGGTTGTAAAGGTACGCCATGTAGATGCCCATGTGCCCAAGAATCGGGCTACTGAAGAACATCAAAACACCCAGCAGGTGGATCAGGCTGCCAAGATTGAAGTGGATCAGGTGGACCTGGACTGGCAATATAAGGGTGAACTATTTGTAGCCCAATGGGCCCATGAAACCTCGGGCCATCAAGGCAGAGATGCAACATACAGATGGGCTCGTGATCGAGGGGTGGACCTGACCATGGACATTATAGCACAGGATTGTGAAACATGTGCTGCAATCAAGCAAGCCAAACGGTCAAAGCCTCTTTGGTATGGAGGACGATGGCTGAAATATAAATATGGAGAGGCCTGGCAAATTGATTACATCACACTCCCTCAAACCCGCAATGGCAAGCGCCACGTACTTACAATGGTGGAAGCAACCACTGGGTGGCTGGAAACATATCCTGTGCCCCATGCCACTGCCCGAAACACTATCCTGGGCCTTGAAAAGCAAGTGCTATGGCGACATGGCACCCCAGAAAGAATTGAGTCAGACAATGGGACTCATTTCCGAAACAACCTTATAGATACTTGGGCCAAAGAACATGGTATTGAGTGGGTGTATCACATCCCCTATCACGCACCAGCCTCCAGTAAAGTTGAGCGATACAATGGACTGTTAAAGACTACACTGAAAGCAATGGGTGCTGGGACATTCAGAAATTGGGACACGCATTTGGCAAAGGCCACCTGGTTAGTCAATACTAGGGGATCTGCCAATCGAGCTGGACCTGCCCAATCAAACCTGCTACGTACAGTAGAAGGGGATAAAGTTCCTGTAGTGCATGTAAGAAATATGCTAGGTAAAACAGTCTGGGCTACTCCTGCCTCAGGAAAAGGCAAACCCATTCGTGGGATTGCTTTTGCTCAAGGACCTGGATGCACTTGGTGGGTAATGCAAAAGAATGGGGAGGTCCGGTGTGTACCTCAAGGGGATTTAATACTGGGTGAGAATAGCCCATGAGTTGAGATGTATTATGTTAATTATTATATAATACTGTGTGTCATCACTACCATAGATGAAAATAGTGATTAACTAGAATGTATTGGAAAGAGTGTAACCTGAGCATGACATAAATGGTATGGAATAAGGGGTGGATATATGTCCTGGTTTCAGTTAGGACAGTTATTTTTCCCTCCTAGTAGCTGGTAGGGTGCTATGTTTTGGATTAGGATGAGAAGAGTGCTGATAACATGCTGATGTTTTAATTGCTGCAGAGCAATGCTTACACTATGCCAAGGACTTTTCAGCTTCTCGCTCTGTCCTGCCAGCGGGCAGGCTGGGGGTGCAGCAAAAGCTGGGAGGGGACAAACCCAGGACAGCTGACCCAAACTGGCCAAAGGGGTATTCCATACCATCTGACGTCATGCTAAACAATATATAGGGGTGGCTAGCCGGGGTGGGGGGCCGGCTGCTCGGGGTTGGGCTGGGCATCGGTCAGCGGGTGGTGAGCAATTGCATTGTGCATCACTTATTTGTACATATTATTATTATTATCATTATTATTTTCTATCTTAATAAACTGTCTTTATCTCAACTCACAGGCTTCACTTTCCCGTTTCTCTCCCCCATCCCAGAGAGGGAGGGGGGAGGGTGAGCGAACGGCTGTGTGGTGTTTAGCTGCCAGCCAGGTTAAACCACAACATAGCTAAATCCTCATTTTTGTTTAAGAACAAATACCAAAGATTTCAGTCCTGGTATGCACTTGTATGTGAAGCGTGCATGAACGGGGAATGGAGCTTGTGCACAGATATCAGGGGAAAAAAAAGATAAAAAAATAAAAAATAAAAATAATAATAAAAAATCCTTGAAAAGTAACCATATCAAATTTTCCTAAAAATGCCAAGATTTTCACAGTGGCATCTGTATGAACACTTGGTATGGTGGAAGTATGTCTATAGAGATGCTTGTGTACATCATTAGTTAGTAGGGAAGTGTACATATCTTTTATAACACTCTACTCTTTTCATAGGAACATTTCATACAAATATTGCATGCAGAAACACACTACATAAATCGGCTGCAAAGTCAGGAAATCAAAATTTAAGGAGGGTGTAGACTGAGATTGCCAACAGGTTTCTACTTTGAAGTAAGCTTTCCAGGAAAAAAAAATACTATTCCTTAAATTAATTATGTAATTGGAGAAAAAGATAAAGATGTAGCCATAGATATTCAGAGGTTTGTTTATTTCTCTAAAAACATACGAGGCATAAGAAAGTAATTGTATGCTTTAAAGATTTTCAGTGTGTTTGCAACTATTATCATCTGAGCTTAAGAAAGCTAATATTCGGTATTACTCAGTATTATTCAGTGGCCTTGCTTCAATTAAATAATTGAACATTATTTAAGTTTTGCTATGAAGACAGAAATATTAACTATACTATTGACTTTTCTGTGGTGTTTTTTCTCATAAGATCTTTGTTCTTTACTAATATTAATTAATAGATCTTAAGAATAATCAAATGAGATGAGATGATATCAAGGAAATTTTACACAAGGGCAGAAGAAGCAGAGAATTTGATGATGAAAATATAAAATGTCAGCTTATTTTTGTCAGATAGTCTTTTGATGCACAGGGGTTTATTTTTCAACATAGTTAGAGCTATATATCTCTTTCTAGTCTCAGAGAAGAGTTCTCACTAAACACATTGTAAAGTGACATGGGCTCACATTTTTGTAATTTATACTGTAAACATCTTGCACTGTCAACCAACAGATAAGGAACACAGAATCAGTGGCCCTTTCTGAAAATGGTGATTAAAAGACATGAGTATGCAACTAAGTGCTATAGCACTTAGGGCAGATGCATATACACATACTGCACCAGTGACCAGTTTAGGTCTTAAAATAAACTCTGACTTTTCTTAAATCTGGGGGATTAATTTTACATAATACACATTCCAGAATGTATTAAACATACCTAAAACTGCGACAAAATATCTGTGTCTGCATTGCTTGCCTTTTAATCCTGGATGTTCTTCCTCTGAAGGTCCTCAGACACTTTCAGAAATTTTAGACAGCTGCTATATGTTTAAATTCAATCCGGTAATAAAACAAAACAAAATAAAATATAACAAACACAGATGAACAAACAAATACACTTCCTTTTCTTCCAGCCCAGCAGTAATTTCCCCAGATTTACTCCAGCATAAGGTGGAGACTCAGGCCTATATGTTCATAGGTACAGAAGTTCTAGGAAATCTAGAAACTGAACTTTTATCCCCAGAGTCTCTGCCAAGAACCTTAGGTAAAATTGTGTCTGTAAAAATCAGAAAATTGATATACATTTTATTTCACATAAAACTATTCTAAATTGTCTTTCACAGTTATGTTTCACTCAAATTCCTGGTTAATTGTATCCACTATGGTCCACTCTTTGACAAAGTTGGCAATACTAGCACTACCTTTGAATTTGATGGGAAGGCAGGATTCCCTGGTAACTAAGACCAATAGTTTAAAATGTTATTTCAACTCTATATATGATTTCTGTAATCAATATATTAAACAAATAAGACAAACAAACTAATAGATTTGAGGCTATATCTTAAGAATTTTATTGTTACAAATTTGGGTTGGTGTTTGAATTTCTTTTGCTGATTGACATTCATGAAAAACACACAATTTATATGTCAGTACCTTTGAAACTACACAATACTTGCATTCACTTGCTGATATTTCAAAAACTCAAATATTTCAAAGATAAATATAGTTTATTTGAGTGAACAAGCATTTCCTAATGTAAGAAAAGAAAGAAAAAGAAAACTTTGAGATAGGTTTGTTAATTTCTAAGCTTTAGAATTAGAATAAGAGAATATTTTAGTTAGAAGGAACCTAAAAAGGTTAAGTTCAACTGCCTGAAAATTTCAGGGCTAACTAAAGTTAAAGCTTATTAATGAAGGCATTGTCCAAATAGCTCTTGAACATTATGGGTATCGGGCATCAACCACCTCTAAGAAGCCTGTTCCAGTGTTTGACTGCCATCACAGTAAATATTTTCCTAATATTCATTCTGAACCTTCCACAGTGCAGCTCTGTGCCTTTCCCTCATGTTCTAACATTAGTTACCAGGGAGAAAAGATTAGTGCCTCCCTCTCCAATTCCCCCCCTCAGGAAGCTGTAGGGAGCAATGAGGCTACTTCTTAGCCTTCCTTTCTTAAGAAAAGACAACCCAGATATCCTCAGCCTATTGTCATAGGACATTCCCTCCAATCCATTTACCAGCTTTGCTATTCTTCTCTAAATAATTTTTAGTATTTTAATACCCTTTTTATATTGCAGAGCCCAGAACTGCATACAATATTCAATGTGAGACTGCACCAGCACTAGATATAGTAGGGGAATGAGCTCTTTTGACCATCTAGCTATGCTGTGTTTAATGTATCCCAAAATGTTTTTTGACCTCTTGGCTTCCAGAACTCATCGCTGATTCATGTTGAACCTGCTATCAGTCAGTAACCCTAGATCCCTTTCTGCTGAGCTGCTCTCCATCTACTCACCTCCCAGTCTGTACCTGTGTCTAGTATTACTCTGTCCCAGGTGCAGAACCTGATAATTTACCCACATTGAATTTCATGTCACTGACTATTTAGCAAATGCTCCAGTCTATCTAGATTCCTTTGTAAGACCTCTTGTCCCTCCAGACTGTCAACAGCACCTCTCAGTTTAACATCATCAGGAAACTTTCTGAGGATGCAGCCACTCCTGCATCCAGGTCATTAATAAATATGTTGAACAAAACCAGCCTTAGAATTGGGGAAAGCTGCTAGTGACCATCCTCCAGCCAGACGTAGGGTCATTTACTACAACCCTTTGAACTCTATTTTTAAGCCAGTTCATGAACTAGAGTAACATGTACCTGTTCATCTCACAGTTGGATAATTTGTCCAGAAGAAAACTGTAAGTGAAAGTATCAAAGGCCTTACTAATATCCTGAAATATTACATCTGCTGCCTATACTATACAGCATAGAGAGATGGTCAAAAGAGATGACTATTGCACTATATTTAGCACTGACATGGCCTCACCTTGTATATTGCATGCAGCAGAGGAGGGTAACAAAGCTGATAAAAAGTGTGGACGGGATGTCCTAAGAGGAGAGGCTGAGGGCACCTGGGTTGTCCGGTCTGTAGAAAAGAAGGCTAAGAGGTGGCCTCTTTTCTCCCTGCAACTGCCTGAGGAGAGGAACCAGAGAGTTTCTTATCTCTAGAAACCAATGAGAGGATATGGAGGAAAGGCACAAAGCTGCACCATGGGAGGTTCAGGCTAGATGTTAGGAAAAAAAAATATTTACTCTGAGGGCCATCAAACACTGGAACAGTTTTCCTAGATAGGTGATTGATGTCCCATGCTTGTCAGTGTTCAAGAGACATTTGGACAATGCCCTCAATAATATGCTTTAATTTTTGAGTTGCCCTGAAGTTGACAGGAAATTGGACTTGATGATCTTTCCCTTCCCTTCCCTTCCCTTCCCTTCCCTTCCCTTCCCTTCCCTTCCCTTTCCTTCCCTTCCCCTCCCTTCCCCTCCCTGCCCTGCCCTGCCCTGCCCTGCCCCCTTTCTCTTGCACCATTCCCTTTCCTTCCACTGAGTGACTTTGTCATAGAAGTATAGCAAATTAATTGCCCTTCATGAACCCATTTCAACTATACCTGATAATATTTAAAATTTTAATTAATTTTGATCACCTATTTAAAAATAAAACTGACTGATGAAGCAGAGTAAAAAGTTTAACTGCAACATGAGTCTTTAAAACTGAGATTATGGAAGGATTATAGGATTATTGACAGAAACTGCCTTTAATCAGTAAACATAACCCATTTTTGTCCCAAGATATAATTTTATAACAGTTCCATATACATTGAAGTATTTTTACCACCCAAAAATTGACATATTAGGAAGTAGGTACTAGATTATGAAAGAGAATTTGGATCATATTGACATTCTGATACTTTCCAAAATGCTGGCTACATTAAATTTATAACTAGTCTGCCTTCAAGTACAAGTCATCAATTTTATATGGTCTCAGACATCCCAGAACATGGAGAGTTTTATGTTGCTTTCAAATGCAATCAGTGTAAAACAAGCTTAAATGACTATTACTAACCAGGAATATTCAACCACAGGGCTGTTAGCTAACAGCTAACAGCTATTGCTATTCTAACAGTGTTTCAATAGAATTTCACATCTGTCATTTCCTTTGCTTATATATACATACCTATATTCATATCTTCCTTCTGTGTTAGTTATAAAAACATTCAATAAAATACAAAAACATTTAATAAACTACAGAATTTCTGGAAACAATTAATTTAAAATGTGGTACTCATTGGGGGCTTTCAATCTGTCTGAAAGTGTTCATCTGAATCTCTAATCACACATTTTATAGATAACATCCTTTTTCCTCAAGTACCATCAAACTATAACTTGTTTCTGTAAAAAGAGCTTTTAATATGATTAATATGTCAAAGTCTATCTTAAAATAATTAATTTCAGTTACATATTCTCCCCTGTTCACTCTCCTTACTCCAATCCTAAGTGATTTTCTTATCCAGTTTTAGTCTGCCTCATATTTCAATGTAATTTTCTTCAGTCTTTGATGTACAGCAACTGACCAGAACAGCAGACATTATACAAATTATTGTGCAGTGGCACAATCACATAATCATTTTAGTTCTACTCTTCATATAAGATTTTAAGCTCTTGATTTACTACTTGTATCTAGTGTATATATTGCAGAATGTGTATGTTGTGTTCTCAGAATTCTCAAGAATTCTCAGAATTCTGTATGAAATATTCAGTTGGGAAATATCCATTTGGAGATTCACGTTAGGTCTATAGCAAAGCTGGCCTATCCCTCTTTGCAGAGTATTATTATTATTATTTACAACCTAAACAATTCTATGATTCTGTGAATGATTCTGTAGTAGACTCTCACAAAGATATCTGCTTTGTTTTTGTCTTAGTCCTTACACAGAGGCTCTCAACCACATCACTGCCAGCTGTAAGCTCCATAAAAAAACCCAACCCCTCCATTACATATAGCACTATCTGCTCACCCTACCTGCCTTGTGCATCACTTCTGAAGAACCTAGAACTATCCACCACAGTGCACTAATCACAGTACTCTTCATATCAAGTCTCAATTATGTCAGTGATATTGTAGCTCTGGGACCTAGCCAAAGCTTCTAGCTCCTTTTGCTTATTCCTCATGCTTATGCATTACTGCAGAAATGTTTTAAATGTGCTTCTTTATGCCCAGCACACTGTAGAGCAGACTGAAGGACTTTGCTAGCACACTGTCCCTCAAGCTTTGGTATGTCGTCCCATAGCTCATCACTGGTGAGCGTAATACGCTTACTCCCTTCAAATACAGTTTAAAGCTCTCTTGATCAGCCCTCCCAGTTTGTGAGCAAAAATCCTTTTCCCTCTCTGAGAAAGGTGCATCCCATCAGATGGCATCTGGCCTGGTGTCATATACACCATGCAGTGATCAAAACCCAAAAATATTGTCCATGACATCAGCCTTGGAATCATGTATCGATATGCTGTGTCTGTTCTTCCATTACAATTCCCTGCAACTGGAGGGATAAAAGACACTACTTGTGTACCTGATCCTTTACCAATTGCCCCAGGCCTTTGAATTCTCTTTTGATTGCCCTTAGACTTCTCATTGCAACTTCATCACAGCCTACACACAATAAATAAATAAATAAAATAAATAAATATATAAACCAAAACAATAATAAATAAGTTCCTAGCCATGCCAGGCTAGGAAATTTTCTAGTAATGTCTTTTACTCAGGCCCCAGGGAGGCTGCAGACTTCCCTGAGGTGGGTCTAGTGAGCATATTGGAGCCTCTGTTCCCCTCAGAAGGACGTCACCTGTGACAATAACCCATCTTTTTTTTTTTTTTTTAATTTATTTTCTTTTTCTTTTTTCTTTTTCCTTTTTTTTTTTTTTTTTTTTTCACAATGGAGATGCTCATGATAGAGGGTTTAGGCTGACTTGCACTAGCCAACACCTCCAACCTAGATGGACCATCATCCATATCACTGTTTGAGTGTACTTCAAGTTTCAAAGCCTCATACCTATTGTGTAAGGGCACCTGGAAAGTTGAGGTAGAAAGGGAGGGGATTGACCTGCTACCCCAAGCAGAAACTTGCTCCCATTCCCTCCTATTCCCTTAAGTCACTGTCTTCTGCCTGGTGAAGAGAAGGAAGGGGATCCTTTGTATCATGCTGTGACTGTCCAACACTCCCTTCTCAGGGATGGTACAGTACTATTCCACCAGTCAACCCCTATGTCACACTCCCTGATTCTCCTCAACCTACCCACATCCACCCAAAGCTCTGTCACTAAGCTGAACAGTTCTTCCACCCAGGCACACCTCCCACAGATGTACTAGATGTACTAATTACTGCCATCATACATGGCAGTAAGTAAATAGTAAAATAGTATGTAGACATTGATAGATAAGAATTTTAATCTCCATTAAAAAAAAAAAAAAAAAAAAAAAAAAAAAAAGCTATTAATGTATATTTGTTTGGCATTTGTAAAAAACGGCTTGAATCTATGGCAAGTGTGTTTATAACTCCACTGAATCTAACATGTGACTCAGTTCATCACGTTTCCACACATTTCAGTTCTTGTTTGGTTGTGTGTTGGTACATATTTTAAAGGAAAGATTTGTCATGCAGGTATGTATATTGCGATTTAATTACTTTAATGTAGATGAATATGTTCTTGTCAGAAGTGGTTTTACAGCTTGTCCAGGCAATGGATATTCACAGTGAATCAATGTGAATTACAAGATAAAATTGCAAGTTAAACTGCTGGCAATTAAAGTTGTTCAAATCTTTCTAGTTATAGTTACCACTAAGAAATGCTACATACATCGTTAGAAAATCAATTCTGCATCATAGGAAGTGACTGAACTATTGTACATGTTATGCTGACTAGTGAAATTGAAAAAACTTGGATGGAAGGCCACACAAATATACATTTTTAAAAGTCTCTCATTTACATCAGTTAGAAGGAAAGATATGCCAGTAACTCTCATGCTGTTCTTGAAATAAAAATAGATATATAAAATCACACACAAACAACTTATTATTATTATTATTTACTTATTTATTTCCCACATTCAGCTTTACCAAGTTGAATGCCGAGTGGTGCATAGACTTGCAGAGTGTGCAGAGTTGCACAATCACGTGTAACACCACAGTTTCCAATGTGGGTAGCTCAGTAAAATACTTTTACTATATGATGATTCATACAGTGACCAAAAAACATACTTAAACTATGATGTTTACTAAATAGACAGATGAGAGACTACAAATTCATGAATACATCCTGCTTCTTTTACAGTACTGCAAAATAAATTAACAATCTAAGTTGTAAGGACTCATGACAGGAGCAACACTTAAGAAATTCTTTCTGATGATTTCTTCTATGTGAGCATCTTTTTAGACAAGTTTTATGTAGAATTTATTGTATTTTCCACAAAACTTTGCCCAGAAGTCTTAAAGCCAGTCCCTTTGAGACAAAATAATTAAAGTAAGGAAATCATTTAAAAGCATGGATAATCTTTGTTTTTCTGATGTTATAGTTGACAGGTGGCCAAACACATGTCTCAATGCATGTTATTTTCATAAACTTTAAGTATTAACTAATGCAAAGTACTAAATCTCACCATTTGAGGGACCAAGCTACAATAAAATTAGCAGAACCTCAACTGCAATGAAATCAGTAGAAGAAATGAGGGAGATTTTTTATGAAAATGCCACTTTTTTTTTTTTTTTTTTTTTTCTTTTTTATTAAAGT
>NC_048926.1:31830138-31831879 GCF_011077185.1 Oxyura jamaicensis
TTTGAACACTATTAAGACATGAAAGAACAAAAACATTTATTTTTTAATGTTCTGAAAAACTTTTTAAATAGACATTGGTGGCATTTATTTGATCTCCATCACAGGAAGCCAAACCAAATTACTGTCCAGATTAAGTGAAACAGTAAGCATATGTGTATTCAGGAAACATTAGTAAATGCGTCAAGCACTTTTGATTCATTAAGGTCAATGAAATCACTCATGTTTAAAGCTTTGTATATGCTTAAATATTTTGCTAGGTTATGGATAAATACAAAAGAGATTTCAGTAAGTATAAACATATTTTAATCTTGGCTTAGTAATCATTGAAAGAAAATCATAGGAGAGCTGGAAACAGGAAATCAAATTTACTAAAATACTTCAATCAAATTTACTAAAATGATGGAAAAAAAAAAAAAAAGCGGTAGCTAGACTTTGATTTCAAAAGGGAGGGTACACTTTGAGAAATTTGGGAAATAAAAATTTGAAAGAAGTAGAACCTTGGATCTCTTTAAATCAAAGTCTGAAATCCAAATTACACTAGATATCTAACATTTATGTCTGAAAAAGATATACCAGTTTTCTGATGAAAGCAGATTGTCTTCTGTTTTACTTTTTTTTTTTTTTTTCCTCGTGTATAATATACACTAATATACAGACATTTTCACCCATTCATATTAGTCATCAAAACACGTTCCCTCATTATGTTCCTATCCTTTGCCACATGACTTAGAAACTTAATGTTAATTTGTTTCCTATGGAGTTAGGTAATATCAAGTCCTGATTTGTTTTGTAGCCATTAGTCACCCTTCTACTTTCTCTTTCTCTTTACACATTTAGATTCTGCATTTTGATCTTGCTAGGTCTCAGCTGTTGCCCTTTAGTGACTTTTCCAGATATGATCAAACAAAACTGACCTTTGGCATCTATCTAATCTTGAGATTTAACACCAAGCTTTTGACAAAAATCTCTGAATTTGAATGATACAAATATTCTCATCAAAGTTAATGTGTAATGTCCTCTTAAATGGCTTTATTAAGAATTAGTATAATTAATGTGCTATCATCATTACATTATTTTGAAAAAATTTAATAATGGTAACAGAGATGTGTGAGTTATTTTGACTTTTCTGAACCAATTTATAAAGTATTGTTTATTTTATTTTTATTAAAGTATTTATTAAAGTATTTTTATTAAAGTATTATGTATTTTATTTATTTTCTAATTGCAGAGGACAAAGGATTGATCATCAGTTTTGCCTTTTCTTTTGTGACTATGCATCACGTATCGTTTTTAGATGCAATTCAACTTTTAGAAGTTAATGTTCTGTTAACTCCCATTTATCATCATATTTTACAGTATTAGGTATTAAATACTAATTTCAAATAAATGATTTCCATCTCAGAAAGAGATTACTAATTAAATAAGGTTCTTTTACGGTAAGATGGAGTTTGCAGTCTTATAAGTGTGTAATTTGGATGTTGTAATATTTTCTTATAGAGCTACTTGGCATTTGTAAAAAGAAGTAGAAAGGTTAATGGAAAACGATTTTTAAATGGGAACATAGCATAAAGTGAATCATATTTTGGTCAGGAATCCTTGTTATAAAATATCACATGTACATCTTCATCTTTATTGAAAGGAAGGAAGGAAGGAAGGAAGGAAGGAAGGAAGGAAGGAAGGAAGGAAGGAAGGAAGGAAGGAAGGAAGGAAGGAAGGAAGGAAGGAAGGAAGGAAGGACGGA
>NC_048926.1:31841879-31873340 GCF_011077185.1 Oxyura jamaicensis
GGAAGGAAGGAAGGAAGGAAGGAAGGAAGGAAGGAAGGAAGGAAGGAAGGAAGGAAGGTAAAGGAAGAAAAAGAGAAATTTCTAAGCAAAACTTTAAAGTTACTAAAAAGTTACTACAGGCTGAGCAGACTGACAAAATGCTGAGAAGTGAACTATTAAAATGTACACTTTTGCATTTCACACTTTCCTCAAATGTCTCAGCACGTCTACAGACTGTTCTCAAAGTAATGTGGTTCTATTATGTGAATTCCATGTATTACATTCAATTGCACTACAAGACAATGTGTCTTTGCATGTATAGAGAGTTTTTTTTTACTTTGGTTACCTCTTCGTTATTAAACAACATGACAATTTTGACTGGTTTGAAGACTCAAGGCTAAGGAACAAAGTGTTGGATAAAACAAAGCAAAGCATGATTTTAATGATATCTTTAAAAAACATATATATATATATATATCATAAAATCATTAGCTTTTAAAAATATTCAATCTTTTTTTTTTTTTTTCTGAAAAAGAACCCAAAACATTTATTTGCAGAGTTGAAAAAATATATTTGGTATATAGAATTGAGGTTTATGAGTGAGCAACTTATATGAGATAAAACTTTCATATTACCCCTTTTTGCTATCATCTACTAAGTTTTTTTTTTTTTTTAATGAAAAATAATAATAATAATTAAAAAAAAGCTTGAATATACTGACATCTACAGCATTCAATTTGTGACTTTGTGGCAGAGCTATAAATACCTATGTACCAAGGGGGAAGAGAGCAACTGTTTGCAGGAAACGAGGATTATTGCACATCTCCAATCACCCACAATGTCAACATTCATACAGTAAAATGGACGATGACAAAAAAACATACACCTGAGTGGAAGACATTATCTAAGGCTAACATAAGCAGCATAAATACTTAATTTCCATGGAAATTGTGGACACTACATGACAGCAGAGAGTCAGTTTAAAAACACAGCTGCCAGAATGTGAGACGCCAGGTTCTCTGATATGATACGAAGGCAGATTGGATGTACATGGTAGTCAGAGCAGAACATTGAACACTGTTGCTTCATGGAAAGTTAATATGATGTAAAGTGTAGAGATTTTCCTACTAAAAACAATGTAAAATTTGTTTCTTTAATTTGTCATTGTCTCATAAATAAAAGATAAGAGGAAGATGGATTACAGTTTGTAAACACTAGAGCCAAACAATAATCATTGTTTGCTAATAAACTACAATGAAAATGGATCCATCCAAACCAGAAGTTGTACTTCAGCAATAAATATGTAAGAGGGTACTGTATGTTAATATCAATTGTTATTCTGGTTCTTTGAATATTAGTTTCTGCTTTTGTTGCTTTTGGATGGAAAGCAATGGGGAAAAAAAAAAAAAAAAAGAATCTTCCACAGGTTGAAACAAGTCAGCCTGTCAACAACACTTTTTCTGCCATACCTCAAGTTCCAGAGATTTCCAATTTATCAAGATAAATCACCTAGACTGTCAAATAAAGGCTAAATGTTAAACCTAAATATCTCATTATACAAATTTAAAATTTTATTTTGAATGCCATTTAAATTAAGTATTACATCAACACAGACAATCTTTGTATTTTTTCCTTCATATTTATTGCTCTCAGAGGCTTTGTCCATTTTATTGCTTTCTCCATTTCAGCTAGGTAATTCTGGTGATATTGGTACAAGAAGCTCCATAAAATTGCATAGTTTTGGACAGCTATAAAGGGTAGACCCCCTGTACTAAATGCCTTTGTCTGAACTGTTGAAACATGATTTTCAGACATATGAATGCTACAGCTGATCCATATTCTACAGCAATTACAGTCTCAAAATAAATTAGAAAATGGCAGTACATGACTTAAGAATCCTCTGGCAGTACAAAGATAGACAATTGCTGTGCACATCTTTGCGTAAGCCCTTTAAGACACTCTCTGAGATTCCAACACATAAGTAGCAAAAGATCATCTTTCAAACTCATTTTTTAATTCCAAATATAATAGTTGCACGTTTTGTGGCTGATTGGAGTTATCTGAGTTTGTCAATATCTTTGAGGCACAGGCAGCAGTAAGGAGATAAGAAACACTACACAAAAAATTTGCTCTTCCATACTTACAGAAAAGAGATTCAGCTGATGAAATACAGCTGGTTGGCTATTAAAGGGTTGCTATCTCTATATTACTTTTTTTTTATTTTTTATTATTATTTTTTTTTAGCAGACCTGTGATATCCTACCCATTCTTAGCTCCAACATTTCATCATACCACTCTATTTTTTATATTTTTCCAAAACCTTGATTATATTGAAAACAAACAACCAAGCAAACTAAAACTAAAACTAAAAAAAAAAAAAATCATAACTTCCTGCTCAACGTAATTGAGGTTAACATTAAAGGTTAACATTAATAATCAATACAGCTGTCAAAAAACAAACAAACAAACAAACAAAAACTTTATGCCCCAGCTTATTTGCAGAGCAACAGAACTTGCAATATAAGAAAATAAAAAAGTCTGCAAAATTAGATACTGAGTACATACATATATGCAAAGTATTTTTTTTTAGAACTTTGTGTGTTTTCTGACAGTGTAAATATATATTCAAGTTCTGAAAAAATAAAATAAACACATTCAAAAGGTATATATAGTAAATAATATGTTGATATTATGTGCATATTGTCAGAGTCAGCTAGTTACCCAAGATTTGCAATTTGGCAGTGAACAGCCTTTCTCTCTGGAAGTTGGTGAATGTTTTAGCAGTCTGACTGCTTTGTTTTTCATTTTGTGATACGTTTGAAATGAGTACTGTATGAAGTAAATGTCTTTAGTTTTCCCTATCTTAAATATATATATATATATATATATATATATAAACAAACAAACTATCTTCCCCCCCAAAAAACATAAGTGGCAACGAGGCCTCATATCTATAAAGATTATATTTTTTCATTATTTCTGTCACCTAGACCATTCTTAATTGCAGACCTAAACCTCTCTGCACTGGGTTCAGGGGGAGAACAGGAAGAAGAAATGAAGATCTCAAAAAATAAGGAAAAACTAATTTCCTTACCACAAAAAACTCATATTCTGCTTTCATCTTTCATAAAGTGGGCTTATTTTAATGTTTCCAGATTTTTTTTTCAGATCAAATGATATGCAAGTTCATTCTATGTGTCAGAAATTAAACTTTCCAAACTTTGAGCAAATATGAAGACAAGACTAGTAAATATAGCATTCAAAACTATATGTTTTCAGAGGGTTATACTGTTTAATTTCCCCTTTCTAATTTTAACAAAGACAATATCTGTATTAAGAAAACAAAACAACCACCACCACCACCACCAAAAACAACAACAACAAAAAAACACAACCAACCAACCAAAAACAAACAAACACCACCAAAACTTTCTTGAACCTGAAATTGTAGCACCAGCAATAAAATGCTTCTCTTTACTGAAGGAAATTGAATTGCCTACAGCAAGACTCATTATGACCTCAAACTAGTGATCACATATTTCCTATACAGGACAGTAACCATATCATAATCTAAAAAAAAAACAAGGTACTATATCCCTTATTTATTTCCCATTAAGGAGTAATACAGAGAATGGCTGAAGTCTTTTCAAGAGTAAAATGTATAAAATCAGTAAGGAACTCACACCACTATAAAACAAAGTGTATGACAACTACTTATAAAAGTGCAAGGATCTGTCTTAGTACAATAAAATTAACATATGTGATCCTGCATTTGTACTTTCACCGCCCTGCATGAGACCAAAAGAAATATCTCTTAAAACATACTGTAGTTTGCAGAATATACTATATATGTGCAAAGAAAATACTATAAATTTTGCAGGGTAAAAAAATTAGACTATGGAAATAGAATCATAGAATATCCAGAGTTGGAAGGGACTCATAAGGATCATCAAGTCCAACTCCTGGCACCACAGAGGTCTACACAAAAATTCAGACCATGTGACACAGAACACAGTCCACATGCTTCTCAAACTCCAATAGGCTTGGTGTAGTGCCTACTTACCTGGGGATCCTGTTCCAGTGTGAGACAACCCTCTCAGTGAAGAACCTCTTCCTGATGTCTAGCCTAAACCTCTGCTTCAGCTTGACACCATTCCCGTGGGTCCCATCACTGGTCACTAAAGAGAACAGATTGGCATTTTCTCCTCCACTCCCCCTTGTGAGGAAGTTGTAGACTGTGATGAGGTCTCCCCTCAGACTCCTCTTTTCCAGACTGAACAGGCCAAGTGACCTCAGCCACTCCTCATATGTCTTCCCCTCTAGGCCCTTCACCAGTTTTGTATCCCTTCTCTGGTCACTCTCCAACAGTTTTACATCCTTTTTATACTGCGGTGCCCAAAACTGCACACAGTACTTGAGGTGAGGCCGCACCAGTGCAGAGTAGAGTGGGACAATCACTTCCCTCGACTGACTAAAGAATACTATTCTCTAGGATATTCACTGGAAAAGACAAATCAAAAGTGTTTCATATTTAATAAATAACATTATATTTCAATAAAGTAAACAAAAATGTGTCATTGTCCCCTTTCCAGGCAATTTTAATTTCAGTTTAAGAATAACTTTAGCATAATTATCAGAATGGCCAATTTTAAGTGATAGGAGAAAAAAACAAGGACAGAATGAAAGGAATAAACCTTATCACAGTACCAGGAGTCTAAATAAAGAATTATGATTATTATATAATTATGATTTTTCTACAGACTATTTTAATGTCTTATTCGTCAGCTAGGAAACCAAAAGACACTTAGAAATTGAGGCAGGACAAAAGAATACCAGCAATACAGAAACAATGATTTTGAAAGATTTACAGTCCTTGCAAGCACTTTCTTCATGGATGGTGTTGGATTGCTTTGACTATCAGTAACAGAGAGTTTCTCTCTCCTTTAGAAAACAGGAAAAAAAATAAAAATAAAGTGTGACTATACAAGGAGAAAAGAAAGGCTCTATATAGAAACACAGAATCATTTAGGTTTTGAAAAAGTTCAGCCATCAACCTGACTTCCTAGTGACCTTTAGAGGTCTTCATAGTGGATGCTTGTCTTAAATGCTGCTTTGTGGAAAGATTTCAAGAATACTCATAAATTGTTAGTTGATATACGTTATCTTCATGTGCACATACATAGATCACAGACAATTGTGATGTACTACTCTGAGTAAGTATCTGAATGCATGTAAAATGTATGCATACAGCCAGAGCCAAAAAGATCTTTAGTGACTTTGTTAACAGAGTACCGTACATATCTAACAGGGAGAGAATGAACCACAAATCTCATAATGTATGTTTGTATTAGTTATGAAAGTGATTTGCTCGTGCAGGCCTGTACAGGAACATTTTGGCAAAGAAAAAGAAGGCTTCTGGAAAGAAAAAGCCTTAAGTAAGTGACACTTCATTGAACAGTCTGTGGGAAATCACAACTCCACAACATCTGTTTCAGCCCTTCAAATAAAATTAATTTATATTAAGTACATAAATAACTTACTATGCATATATCAACATAATCAATAAGCAACAGAATACTAATCACAACTGCCATTAAGATTTGTAGTGAAAGATAAGAATAAAGAGATAATTGCAATCAGAAAACATGCTGATTAGAAATAAATTAGAGTGGATTTTAAACAGTGTTAAAGAATAGAGAAGTCGTGCAAACAACATTCAAGAAAATTTGACTGTACGATATAGGACAAGTAACCTAGGAGGAATACAGAAAAAATGTACAGTCAGGGATCAGGTTAGGCTGTTCTTGCATCCCAGAAAGCCAACTGCATCCTAGGCTGCATCAAAAAAGGATTGGCCAGCTAGTCAAGAGAGGTGATTTTTCCCCTCTGTTCTGCCCTTCTGAGGCCTAACTTAGAGTACTGTGTGCAGGTCTGGAGGCCCCAGCACAAGAAGGATATTGATCTGTTAGAATAGCCCCCAGAGGAGGGCTACAAAGATGATTGGAGGGCTGGAGCACCTCTCCTGTGAAGAAAAGCTGAGAAAGCTGGGGCTGTTCAGCCTACAGAAGAGAAGGCTCCAGGGTGACCTTGTGGGGCTTTTCAATACTTAAATGCGGACTTAAAAAAAAAGATGGAGAGTGACTTTTTGCTCAATCAGATAATGATGGGACAAGGGGGGTGGTTTTAAACTAAAAGAAGGGATATTTAGATTAGATTTCAGGAGGAAATTCTTCACTCAGAGGGTGGTGAGGCAGGTTGCTTAGAGAGGTTGTGGATGTCCCATCCCTGGAGGTGTTCAAGACCAGGTTAGATGAAGCCCTGGGCAACCTGATCTAGTGGATGGCATCCCTGCCTGTGGCAGGTGGGTTGTAATTAGATGATCTTTAATGTCTCTTCCAATCCAAGCCATTCTATGAAAGCTAAAGTTCTGTTTGAATTAAATTTTGTCAGGGATAAAAAGGGCAACACGAAAGTCCTATATGGGTACTTCAGTGATAAAAGGAAGACTGGCAAAATTGTGGGCATTGTCCATAAGGAAACGGGAGACCTAGCTATCCAGGATATGGAGCAAGCTGAGGTATTCAGTGACATTTTTGCCTCAGTCTTTTCCAGCAATAGGTCTAGCCATGCAGCCAAAGTCCCAGGAGGCAAAGGCAGGGACTGGCAGAATGAAGAACCGCCCAGTGTGGGAGAAGATCATGCCTGAGACCATCCAAGGAACCTGAATGGTATGTAAGTCCATGGGACCAGATGACATATATCTTGACATATATCTATATGGTCTTGAGGAACTGGTGTGTAAAGTTGCTAAGGCACTATCTGTCAAATTTGATAAGTCATAGCAGTCTGGTGGCGTTCCCACTGAATGGAAGTGGGGGAAATATAAACTTTAAGGAAATAATAAAGGAAGACACTGGGAACTACAGGCCAGTCTGTCTCACCTCTGTGAGTTCATGGAGCAGATCCTCCTGGAAACTATGCACATAGAAAATAAGGAGGTGTTTAGTGACAGCAAACATGACTTCACTAAGAGTAGAACATGCCTGACAAGTCTGATGACCCAGAGGTCACTTGATACAGAGTTGAGACTGACTGTCCTGTAGTTTCCAGGGTCTTCCTTTTTTTTTTTTTTTTTTTTTTTTTTTTTTTTTTTGTCGTTTTTTTTTTTTTTTTTTAGGAATGCAGATAATGTTTCCCCTCTTTTAATCATTCTTTGCTTATCTTTTTCCTGTTCTTTACCCTGGCCCCATCTTTTCTGAGGGAATCAATTCCCACTTTTCTTTGTCTCCTGCAGTCTCTCATCTTACTGTTGATCTTTTTCTCTCTTTTTGGCCCCCTATCTTTTCCCTGCTCCAGACAATGCTACACACCTCTCTTTTTTTCCTGTCCCACAGAAATATAATATACATTTTTTTTTTATTTTTTCTGTATCTCTGAAATCCCAAGGTTGTCATTGGTGCCATTTAATTCCCTGTTTTTCTCAATGTTCATGAATGTTTTTTCCTGAATTTCTTCTGTATTTCAACTCTACCCTGTCTTTCACTAGAACAGCAACTGAGAGTAATAAAGAAAAGATTCTGATGGAAATGAACCATTGCCAGTAGTCAAACATTGTACTAAAAACAGAGAATGTGTGCAGCCTTTTACTTCCTTTCCTACTGTCCCGGTTTCAGTTAGGACAGTTATTTTTCCTCCTAGAAGCTGGTAGGGTGATATGTTTTGGATTAGGATGAGAAGAGTGCTGATAACATGCTGATGTTTTAATTGCTGCAGAGCAATGCTTACACTAAGCCAAGGACTTTTCAGCTTCTCGCTCTGTCCTGCCAGTGGGCAGTCTGGGGGTGCAGCAAGAGCTGGGAGGGGACAGACCCAGGACAGCTGACCCAAACTGGCCAAAGGGGTATTCCATACCATCTGACATCATGCTGAACAATATATAGGGGTGGCTAGCCGGGGTGGGGGGCCGGCTGCTCGGGGTTGGGCTGGTCATCGGTCAGCGGGTGGTGAGCAATTGCATTGTGCATCACTTGTTTGTACATATTATTATTATTATTATTATTATTATTATTGTTATTGTTATTATTATTATTATTTTCTATCTTAATAAACTGTCTTTATCTCAACTCACAGGCTTCACTTTCCCATTTCTCTCCCCCATCCCAGAGAGGGAGGGGGGAGGGTGAGCGAACGGCTGTGTGGTGTTTAGCTGCCAGCTGGGTTAAACCACAACACCTACCCAGCCCAAGTTCTGGTTTCCTCAGTTTTCTGTTCTTGTGTGACAATGACAGAGGAAGGCTATATTAAGTATCTGGCTTATTCTGATTTACATGCATCTCAACACCAAGATGAGATAAGTATATGCCAAGTTACACAGAGTTCTTTGTAGAGTTCTTTACCTTTCCCCAAATTATAAGTCTGGAGTCTTATAAGTCAATAGTAAAATATCATTTCAACAAAGTACTTCTGCTCTCCAGAAGTTACCTCTAATATCAGCAGTATGTTCTTTCTGCACCCTAAACTCTTAGAACAGCTCAGGAAATTTTGATTCCAAGAGAAAACAAGACAGGTTCCTCTAATGATTTCTGATTGAGAAGATAGTGACTTGCGACCTAAAAAACAGGGGAGAAGTTCTGACTTTGATGACTTATTGGCCAGGAACTCTAATGATTTCAGTATAAAACATGCCTGTGCATCCTAAGGCACAATTTGATTTCAACTGATTCTGTGTTTACTGAGACTGAAGATTACTCCAGGGAAGATGCTGTCTGTGCCACAGGGAAACTAATTCTGTTTGAAAAAGGTGTTGATAGATCCAGAATAAATAATCAAAGAATCATACATATATTCAAGTAAAGAGCTTAAGCTAATGTAAACATATGCATGCATTTTTCAAGTGTCAAAACAACAACGTGTGGTATAATCAACCCATATTCTATTGCCAATAATATGGCAAGTTTTATAAACTGGCTGAAGATCCTAGTCACTTAGTTCTCCTCTTAGGATGCCCCATTCTACTCCTAGATCACACCAACTATAGATATACAAACAACTTCCAGGTGACCTCCCTATGGAAAAGAATAAGAGAAGAGAGAGGAAGACAGAGAAATGGAACAAAAAAAAAATAAATGTAGATGTGACAATTATCTATAATATCACATCATCTGAGACAAATGTAGACTTCATGAAGCATACTTCATGCAAGTAGAAGTGATTTGCTTGAAATTTGGTATTAACTTAAAAAGAAAATAAATATATTGGTAAATTGTTATTTCTGTGAATAAGAAAATATTTCTCTGAAGGGATTGGGGGAGAATATAATGATTAACAAATTTTGATCACTTGGTCCAGAATTTTGATTCCAACTGCAACCGTCCACCGTCCCTCAGATAAACTATGAAAGCCATTGATTGCAATCAACCAATCACGAGGTCAGAATTTTCATTAATGTATAAGACAAAAGACATTTTCTCCAGAAGTTCCAAAGCAAATTCAGTAGCAGCAAAGTCAGAACATAAATATTGCTGTATGGAATTAAGAGGCCAAAAATAAAAGAATCAGGGTGAGGGACAGGTACATAACAGATAAACATAGGGTTTCAAAGTGATCAAAGGGTACCACAGAGAAGTATGAAATAAATATGAGATCCTTTACTTACGCCCCATTTCTTTAATCAGGAAAATCTGTCTTATGTTTTATTTTGTGTCATGCTGTCCTGGTTTCAACTGAGATAGAGTTAATTTTCTTCATAGCAGTAGGTGTTATGTTCTGTTTTGGATTTTGAATGAAAACAATGTTGATAACACCCTGATGTGTTAGCTGTTATTGAGCAGTGCTTATACAAAGTCAAGGAATTCCTGGCTTCTCATTTTGCCCTGCCAGTGAAGATTCTGGGAGTACACAAGGAGCTGGGAGGGGACACAGTCAAGGCAGCTGACCCACTTGGCTAAAAGCATGTTCCATATTATATGACAACATGCTCAGCAATAAAACTGGGGGGAGTTAGCTGAAGGGGGGTGAGGGTGGTGGGGAGTGGGAAGGGGGGGGGCTGTTGTTACTTGGGGACTAGTTGTCTGGTGGTGAGTGAGATTGTGTTTTTGTTGTTGTTGTTGTTTTTGGTTTTGTTATTATATTGTCCTTATCTCAACCTTATTTACCTTATTTTGATTCTCTCCTCCATCCCACTGCAAGAGAGTGAATGAGTAGATGTATCATATTTAGCTGCCTGCCAGGTTAAACCAAAACATATACACATGTCCAAAATGTTAGTTTTATAGAAAATATATGAACTGTCATTGACGTGAGAATTAAAGTTATTTCAGATGTGGGTCAGAGTTACACTGCTCTACCAGGCTGCCATGCTAAGTGTACTTGCTTCTGTTTTGGCACTGAGCGGTTTTATAAATGTTTTTCTGCTGCTGATCCCTGGAGGTCTTTAAAAGATGTTTAGATTTAGAGCTTAGTGATATGGTTTAGTTGAGGATTTGTTAGTGTTAGGTCAGAGGTTGGACTAGGTGATTTTGGAGGTCTCTTTCAACCTAAATGATTCTGTGATTCTGTGATGCTCGCTGAGGAGTAGGCCCATGTGAACCTAATAAGGTTCAGTAAGTCTAAGTGCAAGGTCCCGCAGCTGGTTTGGGGCGATCCCAGACATAAAAACAGACTGGGACAAGAACTCATTGAGAGCAGCCCTGCAGAGAAGGACTTGGGGGTTCCATTGAATGAAAAACTCGAAATGAGCATGCTCGAAATAGCATGCAAAAGGCCAACTGCATTCTGGGCTGCATCAACAGAGGCATGGCCAGCAGGTCAAAGAAGGTGATTTTCCCCTTCTACTCTGCCCTTGAGAGGCCCCACTCGGAGTACTTGCTCCAGATCTGGGGCCCCAAGAACAAGAAGGGCATAGACCTGTTAGAGCAGGTCCAGAGGAGGGACAAAGGATGATCAGAGGGCTGGAGCACCTCTCTTAAAAAGAAAGGCTGAGAGAGTTGGGGATGTCCAGTCTGGAGACAAGAAGGTTCTAGAGACATCTCATTGCAACCTTTCAGTACCTAAAGGGGGCTTATGAAAAAGACGGAGAGTGACATTTTTACACAGGCAAATAGTGAAGGAACAAGAAGGAATGGTTTTAAACTACAAGAAGGGAGATTTAGATTAGATGTTAGGAGGAAATTCTTTACTCAGAGGGTGGTGAGGCACTGGAACAGCTTGCCCAGAGAGGTTGTGGATGCCCCATCCCTGGAGGTGTTCAACACCAGGTTGGATGAGGCCCTTGGCAACCTGATCTGGTGGATGGCATCCATGACCATGGCACAGGGGTTGGAACTAGATCATCTTTAAGGTCTTCCAACACAACCTATTCTATGGTTCTATGACATGATTCTAACCTCCATTTATTTCCCTGTGCCACTCAAGATAGTTGATAGAAGATTCTGGAGTTAAGGACTGAAGTTGAAACTGGGGAGGAAAGGGGGGCAGGGGGAAGGTATTTTTATTTTTTTATTTGTTTCTCACCATCCCAGTTCATTTTTAATAAAATGAACTTTTGACAATAAATAAATTTTATTTTTCCAAGTGAAATCTCTTTTGTCCATAACAATAATCAGTAAGTGATCTCCCTGTCTTTGTCTTGTGCCATAAGCTTTTCCATCTTATTTTCTCACTCTGTTGAGGAGGGGAGTAACTAGCTGGGTGTGGTTCTAGCAGCTGGTGAATGTCAACACAGAACATACTCAAATAATTATGTGGGCAATTATGTGCAATTATATGGGTTTCATCAATGCATCTTCCATAAGCACCAATATTTCTCAGAGCAGGGAGAATCTGGAAATGTGAGCTACCTTTTAAATCTTAAACTTTCTAGGTAAAATCTCCTAATATGGCAGTAATTCCTGCTCAAAATGGCTGTCAGAAAGATAGAAAAATAAATAAATAAATAAATAAATAAATAAATAAATAAATAAATAAATAAATTGTTGTAGCTTTCAATCAGACAATATCCATAGGAAAAAAAAAATAAATAAAACTCATATCTTCCATTACATAAGAGTATGCAGTTCCAATTGTAATGAATAAACAATTACCTATTGACTTATACAAGTTCTATTGTTATATTACTGATGAACAGCTGTACAACCTGCCCTTTGGTCCAAAAGGGACCTTGTCCTTTATTCTCACCCTCTCAAAGCACACACCCTCAAATATATATATGTGTGGTCAAGAATAGGATGCTGGAACATTTTTAAGGTGACCACTTCTGTAGAAGTCTTGAAATGTTATGTTGAAAAATATGGAAGTTCTTTTGTTAAAAATAAAATAAAAAATAAAATAAAATAAAATAAATAAAATAAAATAAAATAAAATAAAATAAAATAAAATAAAATAAAATAAATAAAACAAACTAAACTAAACTAAAATAAACTAAACTAAACTAAAATAAAATAAAATAAAATGTAAAGATAAAACCAAACACAAACTATCTATAATGGAGATAGAATCAAACTAACAAATAAAACTAAATCAGAAATATCAGAAAATACTGCAGAACAATAGTGCCAGGTCCTGCACTTTGAGCACAACAACCCCATATGCAACACTACAGGTCTGGGGCAGAGTGGCTGGAAAGTGGTGCAAAGGAAAAAGTTCTGGGGGTGTTGGAATTCTCACCTGAACATGAGCCAGCAATGTGACCAGGTAGTCAAGAAGGCCAACACCATCCTGGTTTGTATCAGGAACAGTGTAGACAGCACGACTAAGGAGGTAATTGTACTCCTGTACTCTGCTCTGGTGAGGCCGCACCTCTACTCCTGTACTCTGCTCTGGTGAGGCCGCACCTCAAGTAATGTGTTCAGCTTTGGGTCCCTCATTACAAGAAGGACATCGAGGTCCTGGAGTGTGTCCAGAGATGGGCTACAAAGCTGGCGAAGGGTCTGAAACACAAGTCTTATGAGGGAACTAGGTTTGTTTTGTCTACAGAAGAGGAAGCTCCAGGGAAACCTTATTACATTCTATAATTAGAAGCTGTGGGAAGCTGGGGGTCAGCCTCTTCTCACAGGTAACTAGCAGTAGGACTAGAAGGAATGGCCTCAAGTTGCTCCAGGAGAGGTTCAGGTTGGAAATTAGAACACATATATTCTCAGAAAGTGTTGTCAGTCATTGGAAGGGGGTGCCCAGGGAGGTGGTTGTGTCATTGATCCTGAAGGTGTTTAAAGAAAGGTTGGACCTGGTGCGTAGTTATTGGTGGTAGGGGGATGGTTGGACCAGATGATCTTGGAAATCTTTTCTAACCTTAATGATTCTATTATGCTATGATTCTATGACTCTACATTTATTTTTATAAAATCACAAAGACATCCTGAAATTGGCAGTACCAATACAGCACAAAAATATTTTGATTTTCAAAGTAATTAAGGCAACCTGGTTGATTTACGCAATAGCATTTTTACCTTCAGGATCCTTGGATACTCCCAAAAGTTCAGGCTAATTTTCATTTAAGCAATACATTGGATTGGGTGAGCAACATGCATAAATCTCTCTCTCAGTTTCACCTGCTATAAAAAGACAACAATGCACCCTCATGCTGAATTCTTTCAAAAATGTTTAAAGTATATTTCATTGCTAAATGGGTGGATATCTGAATAGGGACAATATTAGTATTTTATTCAGGAAAATTAAGAATGGATAAACCTAACAGTTCATCACTTGGCAGCAACATAATTTTAATATAGCTTTAAGCTTTAAGCTTTAAGCTTTATTAGACTTCAAGCTTTATTAATCAAAAAGATATTTGTAATAATTAGCCACTTTTGAAACGTTTACTGCCAGATGACTCCCAAGATGTTGACTAGTGTTGTTTTATAAAGTAGATAGACTTGTTTTTGTTGGTAAGTTTGGAGAACAATAAAGATAAACAGATATCTAATTTTTATATTACTTTTCTTTAATAATAATAATAAAAAAGTATTATTGATCAAAATTTTAACGTATACACAACTATATATATATATTTTTTTCTATATGTTCACCATTCTGTTGCTGAAATAAGTATAAATGGCCTGTGTAATTACACTGAGTGATTTGGTTCCTAACTATTTAGAGTCCTTCAACTTAGGGAATAAGAAGAAATCTTTCATTTAAAAACAACAACAAAAAAAGAAAAAAATAAAATATTTGTTTAAGTTCTGTAGACCAAAGTACTGTTCACTAATGAAATCTATATTACAAACAAAACAAAATAAACAAAAAAAAAAGAAAAAAAAAAACTGAGATGAATCATCCTTTATTTGTGCTTGATTTTGAATAACATATTGACAGTAATATCAAGTATTTTTATGATAGGAATGCTATAATCCTCTAACAAAGCTGATTACATATGCAAGGAATATTACAGTTTTACTGTACTAGATACAGTTTCTAACACATTTGCTTTTAGGTTAGATTTATTGCACAAATCAGTACTGGTCTCTGTCTAAAGCACTGATAATCTTTTTTTTTTTTTTTTTTTTTTTTTTTTTTTTTTTTTCCAGCAGTAAAAGTGTTTTTACTGGTGTTTTTTCTTCCTTAATCATTATGATCATAATAATCTTAATCATCAATACAAAAAATGTTACATAGGTGTTGAGTACTGTAGAAGTACATGGGAAATTTAATGGCAAATTTAAAGAAACACATTTCTTAACAAAAAAAAAAAAAAAAAAAAGAGAGAGAGAAAAAAAAACAAAATCCAGTCACACCAAAGCAGAAATCCAAATAAATGGGGAATAATGAATTACTTCTTGCCCAATAGCCATATTAGCTTACATACACAACAACTTTCTGTAAAAGGAAAATCTCTACTATTACTAATCTAGAAAACAATTTTACTAAATATTAAAATGATATCATAGTGCTCAATGAATTTGATTGTTCAGGGCACAATGAGTTTTTGAACTGTTTATTGAATAGAGTTAAGTGCAAATTTTCAGCTTTACTTGCCTAAAAATTAAAATAATTGGATTCTGAAGACAATATATTTCAAAGCATAGTGAATTTTAGAACAAAAACTGGAGCTTGAAAAAGTATATAGGACAATATACTGTATATTGTGATGTACAAGTAAAGTTTTAATATATGATTATCACTTTAGGACTCTTTTTAATAGTAATTCTACTAAGTATTTTGTAGAATTGCTATACACCCCTTAAAAACATGCTTTTTAGGGTTGTTGACGTAGTCTAGGACATTTGAGATGATAAATTACTATAGATTCGATTGCATTCTTCTTATATTGTTGCTTTTAAAAATGGAAATTTAATGATCAATTCTCTGTATTGTGAAATCTTACAGCATGAAATTACAATTTATTTCTTGCAGAGAGAATTGGCTGTGCATCCATATTAAATACAACAGTATAATTTGACAGATCTTAGTTGCTTATTCAGTCTGTGATAATGTAAATTATAAATCATTATGCCTTAGGATCCTGTAGCAAATAATATTGTGTATACATCCATAAAACGAGACAGATATTCTAGAACCTATTTATTTCATAAATATTATTTTAAAGAAAAAAAGTTTTGAGGTAAACAGCTTACCTTTCTGTGCATGCCAAACACTTTCCATTCATTTGTGTATGGTCATGACAGAAAGCTTATTATTGTTTTTAAATGTACATAGCCCTTTGGACTTCTAGGGAAACTGGTTTGATACTATTATTCCTTGGTATTCCGATGATTTGCTTGGTTAACAGCACTGTGAAAAGGCTGGAACATCTCTCCTGTGAAGACTGGCTGAGGGAGTTGTGGTTGTTCATCCTGGAGAAGAAAAGACTCTGAGTAGACCTTATTGCAGTTTTCCAGTACCTAAAGTGGTCTACAGGTTAGCTGGGGAGAGACTATTTTTCAGGGAGTGTAATGACAGGAGAAGGATGGTTTTAAGTAGGACATAAAGGGGCTTTAAACTTTAGATTAAATATTCTGAGTAAATTATTTACTCAGAGGGTGGTGAGGCACTGGAACAGGTTGCTCAGACAAATTGTGAATGCCCCATTCCTGCAAGTGTTTAAGACTAGGTTGGATGGAGCTTTCAGCAAGTCAGTCTAGGGGAAGGTGTCCCTGCCCATGACAGGGGGATTGGATCCTGGTGATCTTTATTGTCCCTTCCAAACCAAACCATTCTATGATTTCATGACAATGAGCAGGGAATGTAAAACCCCATAAATTTATCCCTAGTTGCAGGGCAACATCTTTTTTACTGTGTACAGCATTCATCAGGTAACTGCAGGACTAAAATGGATCTTTACAAGAATAAAACAGCAAATTCTATGTGAAAGAAGCCAAAAAAAAGGTTTGGAGAAAATTCACGCTTAGAGAAAGCTCTTCATTATCTCAGAGGACTTAGAAGACTGCTTCCTATTGCTAGTGATAAGTTTCCAGTATACTTCGGGACTCACTAAAGCTATATTAACAATTAATATTCAAAATGTATGTTAAAGGTAACATGTATGTTGTCGGCTAGCAAACATGACGACCATCTACAAGAAGGGCCAGAGGGTAGACCCGGGGAACTATAGGCCTCTTAGTTGGACCTCAGTGCCAGGGAAGCTCATGGAGCAGATTATCATGTGGCACTTGCAGGGCAAGCAGACAATCAGGCCCAGTCAGCATGGGTTTATGAAAGGTAGGTCCTACTTGATGAACCTGATCTCCTTCTATGACAAGGTGACACACTTAGTGGATGAGGAAAAGGCTGTGGATGTGGTCTACCTTGACTTCAGTAAGGCTTTTGACACCGTCCCCCACAGCATTCTCCTCAGGAAACTGGCTGCTCATGGCTTGGACTGGCATACACCTCGTTGGGTTAAGAGCTGGCTGGATGGCCGGGCCCAGAGAGTTGTGGTGAATGGGGTCAAATCCAGTTGGAAGCTGGTCACCAGTGGAGTCCACGAGGGCTTGGTACTGGGACCAGTCCTCTTTAACATCTTTATCAATGATCTGGACGAGGGAATTGATTACACCCCCAGTAGGTTTGCAGATGACACCAAGTTAGGTGCGTGTGTCAATCTGCTCGAGGGTAGGAAGGCTCTGCAGGAGGATCTGGATAGGCTGGACCGATGGGCTGAGGCTAACATTATAAAGTTCAACAAGGCCAAGTGCTGGGTCCTGCACCTGGGGCACAACAACCCCAAGCAGAGGTACAGGCTGGGAGATGAGTGGTTGGAAAGTTGCCTGTCAGAGAAGGACCTGGGAGTATTGGTTGACAGTCAGCTGAATATGAGCCAGCAGTGTGCTCAGGCAGCCAAGAAGGCCAGCAGCACCCTGGCTTGCATAAGAAACAGCGTGGCCAGCAGGTCCAGGGAAGTGATTGTCCCCCTGTACTCGGCTCTGGTGAGGCCGCACCTTGAGTATTGTGTTTGGTTTTGGGCCCCTCACTACAAGAAGGACATGGAGGTGCTCGAGCGAGTCCAGAGAAGGGCTACAAAGCTGGTGAAGGGTCTGGAGAACAAGTCTTATGAGGAGCGGCTGAGGGAGCTGGGACTATTTAGCCTGGAGAAGAGGAGGGTCAGGGGTGACCTTATGGCACTCTACAGGTACCTGAAAGGAGGCTGTAACGAGGTGGCGGTTGGTCTATTCTCCCATATGCCTGGTGACAGGACGAGGGGGAATGGGCTAAAGTTGTGCCAGGGGAGGTTTAGGTTGGATATTAGAAAGAACATCTTTACTGAAAGGGTTGTTAGTCACTGGAATAGGCTGCCCAGGGAAGTGGTTGAGTCACCATCCCTGGAAGTCTTTAAAAGACGATTACAGAACCACAGAATTACAGAATCACAGAATTGTAGGGGTTGGAAGGGACCTCGAAAGATCATCGGGTCCAACTTCCCTGCCAAAGCAGGTTCCTTAGAGCAGGCTGCCCAGGTAGGTGTCCAGACAGGCCTTGAATATCTCCAGAGAAGGAGATTCCACAACCTCTCTAGGCAGCCTGTTCCAGTGCTCCGTCACTCTCACCGTGAAGAAGTTCTTTCGCATGTCAGAGCGGAACGTCCTGTGTTCTGTTTTGCAGCCATTGACCCTTGTCCTATCCCCAGAAACCACTAAGTAGAGGTTAGCTACATCCTTCTGTCTCCCACACAAGATATTTGTAAACATTGATAAGATCCCCTCTCAGTCTTCTCTTCTCCAGGCTGAACAGACCCAGGTCTCTCAACTTTTCCTCATAGGGAAGATGCTCCAGATTAGATGTAGAGCTTAGGGATATGGTTTAGTGGAGCACTTGTTAGCATTAGGTCAGAGGTTGGACTGGGTGATCTTGGAGGTCTCTTCCAACCTAGACTATTCTGTGATTCTGTGATTAAATATTTTACCATAGGTTGCTCATACCAATTCTAGGTGCCCTTGTGGGAAATGATCTGAGTATGAATTCACAGTGCAGTTTTGTAGTCACAAAAGGAAACTGTTTCCTGGGCTGCATTAACAAGATTGCAGAGGGCAGAATAAGGAACATAATTATGCCACTTTGTTGAACAATTCAAAGAATCAAAGAATGGTTAAAGTTGGATGGCATGTCTGGAGATCTAGTCCAACTCTCTGCATAGAACAGGATTAGCTATAACAGGTTTTTCATGGCAGTGTCCAGACAGGTTTGAATATTTCTAAGGATGGAAATTCCACAACCTCTTCCAGTTTTTGACAGCCTTCAGATGAAATATATATATATATATATATAAATATATATATATATATATATATATAATTTATTACGTTCAGATAGAATTTTAGGTTTATCATTTTGTGAAAATGTGCAAAAATGGAGTCTGGCTCCATCTTCTTCACACACTCCCATCAGGTTTTTATACGTATGGATACAATCTCCCCAGTGATTTCTCTCATCCAGGCTGAACACTCCCAACTCTCTCTTAGCCTTTTAATACAGAATGATAGAATACTTTGCCTTGGAAGGGACCCTTAAAAATCATGTAGTCCAAGCCCCACTTCCATGAGACATTTTTCAATAGATGAAGTTGTTCAAGGTCCAGTCGAATCTGACTTTGAACACTTTCAACACATCCACAGTTTCTATGGGCACTGGATCAGTGTCTCATTACAATCAATGTAGAAAAAAATGCTTTCTTTTTATCCAAACTAAATTTACCTCTTTCTGTTTAAAATTGTTGACCCTTGTCCTGTCACTATAGGTCCTGGTATGACCAATACTCCAGTCCCTTAATGATTGATTAGAGCACAGCTGCAATATTGTGCACAGTTTGGGTCCTGTAGTTCAAGAGAGACATTGAAATATCTGATTCCAGCATCCACCAAGGTGCTTAAAGAGTTGGAGAACTTGACCTCTGAAGACATATGGTTTGTTCAGACTGGAGAATAAAATGCCTTGATGTAAATCTAACTGCAATTATCTAGTACCTAGAAAGTAGTTAGAGAAGAAATGAAGGTACAAAAAGCAATTTTGGGACCTCCAGATGCAATTTAACAACTACATGTCTATGGGGCCTGATGACATGCATCCCAGAACCCTGAGGGAATTGGTTAATGTAGTCACCAAGTTAATTCTCTGTCATATTTGAAAAACTCATGGCAGTCAGGCAAAGACTCCAGTGATGGGAAAAAGGGAAACATCACTCTCATTTTTAAAAAGGGAAGAAAGAAAGACCCGGAAAACTACAGACCTGTGAGCCTCGCCTCTGTGCCTGAGAACATCATGGAACAAATCCTACCAGAGACAAGGCTGAGGCCCATGCAGGACAAGGAAATGACCTTTAAGGTCTCTTCCAACCCAAGCCATTCTATGATTCTATGACACTTTCTTCGCAAGATACAGGACAAGTGTTAATGGAAAAAAAAAAAAAAAAAAAAAAAAAAAAGCCTTTATTGGAAAAGCAATTAAGTATTGGAATAGGTTGCACAGAGGAGAAAAATCCCTTCACTGGAAATTTTCACAATTTTGATAGATTTTGATAGATTTAGATAGATAGTGTTTTGATAGATTGGGATAACCTAATTTCAAGATGCAGTTGATTTAGATGAACTCCAGATGTCTCTTCCAATCTATAAATTTTTAGGATTCTATAATTTTATTAGAATTTTTCTTCTTAAGATTAGTCAAATGATTGATGTGACCTTAATGAGCTGGGTTTTCCACATAAGCTCAAAAAGAACAGTTTCTTTCTCTGCAGGTAGCCCAACTTATATCAAATGACTTTAAATATCAGGTCTGATATTGACAATGCAGAGTATTTTTATTGTTATAAAGTATTCCTCATTACAAATCATATAAATAGTTGCCTGCAATTTTACAAGAAGGATGAAGTAATTGGTGTAAACATGTCTTCAATTCATGAATTTGCCTTAGGACCTTTTGAGAGGCGAATAATTCTAGTCAACATTTTTTTTTTTTTTAGAAAACAAAACGAGTGGATTCGATATATTTATTGATATATTTATATTGAATATTTATATATATATTTACATATATAAATATTTTATATATATTGATATATTGATATTGATATTATATTATATTATATTATATATATATTTATATTTATATTTATATATTTATATTGAATATATTCATTTATATTATTAAATTCAGATTACTGAAATCTGACTGTGTGCTCAGCACCCTGTGTGAAGGTGTATTAGGTTTGTATGGCAAGGTTTTGGTAGCAGGGGGCTGGGGTACAGAAATGGACTGTGTGAGAGCAGATTTAAGAAAGGGAAAACCTGCTGCACTGCTTGAAGGAAGAAATGAGAAAATATATAGAGAAAACAACTCTGCAGATACCAAGATCAATGAAGAAGGAGGGGAAGGAGGTGCTGCATGCACCTGAGCAGAAATTTCCATGTGGCCCATAGAGAGGACCATCAGGCAGCAGGCTATCCCATGCAGCCCATGGTGTACCATGGCAGAACAGATACCCACACTGGAGTCTGGAGGAACCCATGGTGGAGCAGGTGGATGTGGCCTGAAGAAAGCTTCAGCTAGTGGAGAGTTCATGCAGGAACAGACTTTAGGCCAGAACTGCAACTCATGGAGAGGTGTCCATGGTGTAGCAGGTGGTCTGGCAGGAGCTACTGCCTATAGGGTATCCATGCTTGAGTAGTTCATTCCTGAAAGATGGGCTCTGTGGTACAGGCCTATATTAGAGCAGTTCTTGAAGAACCGTAACCTGTGGGAAGCCCATGTTGGATCAGTTTGGGAAGGACCAGATCCCTTGGGAGGGACACCACCCTGAAGCAGGGGAAGAGTGAGGATGAAGGAGTAGGAGAGACAAAGTATTACGGACTGACCAAAACACCTACTCCCTGTTCCTCTGCACCGTGGGAACCTCGTGATCAACAAAAAGAAATGTTAAACCCTGCCTTTGGGAAGGAATAAATGCATGCACCTGCAGTCCAGATGGCTGGAAAGCAGCTTGACAAAAAAGGTACTGGGGACCCTGTTCCACACCTATTAATAAGCCAACAATGCACCCTTTGGAAAAAGGAGGATAACAGTGTCCTGGGCTGCATTACAAAGAGCACTGTTACTAGATTAGATCAATGGAAGTTATCCTTCCTCTCTACTTAGTCCTGGTGAGACACAGCTGGGTGCTGGGTCCAATGCTGGGCTCCCCAGGAAAAGAGAACCATGAACATACTAGAGCAAATCCAGTTAAGGCACACAAATGTGATCAAAGGACTGAGCTATCTGTTATGTGAGAAGAGGGTGAGACTTGGCAGTGTTTAGCCTACAGAACAGAAGTCTCATGGGGCAACTTACTCATGTGTATAAAGATTTGACAGGTGTATTAAAAAATAAAATAATAATAATAATAATAAAAATGGAGCCACTTTTAATGGTGTCCAGTGACAGGACAAGGGGCAATGGACAGGAAGTGAAATAGAATGACTGAAAGAGAAGAAATTTAGTTTCTCTCTTATGAAGGAGTTTTTCATATTAGAGAAGAGAAAGCTCCAGGGAGACCTTATAGCAGCCTTCCAGTACATAAAGGGGGCCTACAGGAAAGCTGAGAAGGAACAGTTTGTCAAAAAAAAATGTAGTGATAGGACAAGGAGAAACGTCTTTAAGCTAAAAGAAGGTAGAGTTAGCTTAATTATTCAGAAGAGATTATTTACTCGGAGGGTGGAGAGGCACTGGAACAAGTTGTCCAGAGAAATTTTGTATGCCTCATTCCTGCAAGTGTTTAAGACTAGGCTGGATGAGGCTTTGAGCAATTCAGTCTACTGGAAGGTGTCCCTGCCCATGACAGGGGGGTTGGATCCTGGTGAACTTTATGGTCCCTTCCAACCTAAACCATTCTATGATTCTGTGATTCTGATTAAGTATAAGAGAAAATTTATTTATTTATTTATTTATTTATTTATTTATTTATTTATTTTAATGTAATGACACCAAGCTGGGCAGTGCAGTTGATACAGTAGAGGAAAAGGATGCCATCCAGAGGGACCTGGACAGGCTGGAGAAGTGGGCCCATGAGAACCTAATGAAGTTCAACAAGGCCAAATGCAAGGCGTTGCACTTGGGCTGGTGCAATCCCAGGTATTTATATAGACTATATATAGCGAAGAAGAACTTGGGAACAGCCCTGCGGAGAAGGACTTGGGGCTCCTGATGAACAAGAAGCTGAACATGAGCCATCAGTGCGTGCTTGCAGCCCGGAAGGGCAACTATGTCCTGGGCTGCATTAAAAAGGGGTGGCCAGCAGGGAGAGGGAGGTGATTGTCCCCCTCTACTCTGCTCTTGTGAGACCCCACCTGGAATACTGCATGCAGACCTGGGGCCCCCAGCACAAGAAGGATATGGAGCTCTTGGAACAGGTCCAGAGGAGAGCCACTAAGATGATCAGAGAGCTGGAGCACCTCTCCTGTGCAGAAAGGTTGAGGGAACTTGGCTTGTTTAGCTTGGAGAAGAGAAGGCTCCGAGGAGACCTCATCGTAGCCTTCCAGTATTTGAAGGGACAGTATAAACAGGAGGGGGAACACCTGTTTACATATGTTGGTAGTGATAGGACAAGGGGGAATGGTTTTAAAACTAAGACAGGTGAGATTTAGGTTTGAAATTAGGAGAAAGATTTTCACTCAGAGGGTGGTGAGACACTCAGACATGTTGCCCAGGGAGGTTGTGGTTGCCCCATCCCTGGAGGTATTCAAGGCCAGGCTGGATGCGGTTCTGGTCAGCCTGCTCTAGTGGTTGGCAACCCTGCCCAGAGCAGGGGGGTTGAAACTAGATGATCTTTAAGATCCTTTTCAACCCAGGCCATCTTATGATATGATAATATTGTGCAGAGAGACCGTGAAGCTTCCATCCTTGGAAATATTTGAATCTGTCTGGACACAGCTAGGAGAAATCTGTTGTAGCTGACTCTGCAAGAGGTTGGACTAGACAATCTCTAGACATCCCAACCGGCCTCAACCACTCTGTTTTTTCTAGGTAGCTTCATATACCCAGAGTAAATAACAAGAACAAGGCAATTAGTCTTCCTTCCTGACACCCAATTAATTCTCTTTTACTAATCTGGATAATGCTCATACATGCTCAGGAAACTGAAGTAAAATAAATAAACATACCATTAAGTTATTATTATTATATTATTATTATTATCAACCAGAAACAGATGGATAACCCAGAAATTCTGTTAGATAAACATTTAATATTTTATATGTTGTTCATGTCAAAGGTGGAAACTACTTCAACTCTAATTCTGAAAATGTTGCAAAACAGATTGTGCAGAAACATTAAGCATAGAGAAAAGGCATTTAAAATGTAAAGAAAATGGCAAAAAAATCCTATCACCAAAAGAAACAAATTATTGTTCTTTGTCTATTCCCTCTTCCACCAGCTCCAAGCATGCAAACACATTTCAATTACAGCCCTTGGATCCTTTTATAATCTCCTACTCAATTAGTAAGAATGCAAACAAACAAGGATTCCAATTGTTTCTGCTGCAGATGTATATTTTCTGCTACTCTTCCCATGCTGCTTTTTCTGTTTTTCGGAGTATTGTAACATTGCAGTATTAGCATTCCCCTTTTCATCTAATAGCTGCTTTGAGCGTTTTGAGTGACTAACAGTGCGTTAAGTGACCTTCAGATAGAATATATATATATATTAAAACAAGATTTAATTCAATTCAATTTGTCACACCCAACTCAACTGATTTTAGGTTTTATATACTTGTAAATCCTTTGTAGTGTTAATGGCATTATCTTAGTGCATTCATTGACAATATTAGCTGTTGTATGTTTTGTCTATCTGCTTTGAAAAAGTCCAGGTGGGATAAATGAAATTTTGGTTGGTTCTGGTGGGGTAGTGCACCCTCAGGAAGTTTACAGATGACAGAAAGGTTCATACATTAGAGAGTTATGCTGCCATCCTGAGTGAATAAATGTGCTGACAAGAACCTCATGAGGTTCAACAAGAACTGCAAGGTCCTGCATCTGGAGAGGAACAACCCAATCCATACACATGACCACACAGCTGGAAAGCAACCTGGCAGAAAAGGACCTGGAGGTGCTGGTGAAAACCAAGTTGAACATGAGTCAATAGTGTACCCTTGCAGCAAAGAAGGCTAATGGTTTTGTCTGCATTAGCCAAAACACTGCAAGCTGGATGAAGGAGGTGATCCTTCCCCTCTGCTAAGTTTGGTTAAGTCTGTACCTAAATACTGTGTGCAGTTCTGGGCTCTCTTGTATGAAAGAGACATAAACATACTAGAAAGACTCCAGTGAAGGGCCATTAAATGAGTAAAGGGACTGTAGCATCTCTCCTGTGAAGAAAGGCTGAGAAAGATGGGACTGTTAAGCCTAGAGAAAAGAAGGCTCTCTTCTGATGAGAAGAATCTCATCAACGTATGTAAATCCTGAAGGAAGGGTGCAAAGACGATATGGAACCAGGCTGTTTTGAGTGACGCTTAGTTCCAGGACAAGAGGAAATGGGCAAAAACTGAAACACATGAGGTTCCCTAAGAGTATTTGGAAACACTTTTTTTACTGTGTAGGGGATGTATCATTGGAACAGGTTGTCCAGAGAGGTTGTGGAGTCTCCCTTCTTTGAGACAGTCAAAAGCCATCAGGACATGGTCAAAGCCAAGTGGTTCTAGGTGTCCATGCCTGAACAGGGGTGTTGGACTAGATGACCACCAGAGGTCCCTTCCAACCTCAACCATTCTCTAAAGTCTTTCATCAAGCAAAATGCAAAATACATATCTTAAACTAGTATTAGGATTCTTTAATCACTAGCTAGAAAATTGGATTTTCTAACAGAAATTGCTTCTCAATAATATACTATCATCAAAGGAAACAGATAATATATAAAATAATAAATATTATATTAAAACTTGCATGTTTACATTGACATAAATCAAAGGGCTTTCCCAATCCTAGGATTTCTTAGGATCTTTTTCTTCTTGAAAGACAGCAAGTCCATCTGAGGATTTATTTCCAACCTAATGCTATTTTTGCATGACAGGGGACCTCAAATATTTCATCAGAAAATGAGAAATCAACCTCAGAGTGCCATGTAAAGTAAACACAAATGTTTGCTATTGGTATAAAACTTGTGGTGGTTATATGCATGATTACTAATAATTGTAGACATGCTGTCTAGGATAAATTCATTGATATTCCACATAATTTTATCCCAGATTTGCTGGATTTGTCAGCTTTTCAATTAACTACGTTGCAACAGCAAAACTTGTGAAATTGAATAGATTCAAGTAAAATTTTTAATCACTTAAACCTTATCTAAATCAATGTTTTTGCTTGATTTTAAAAATGTATATAAAGACAAGAGAAAAATGGATCAACCCTGCCTATTATGTCCCAAAGAAATATGCATATATTTGAAACCCATAAAAATAGAATGAAAACTTTATTTTATGCAAAGAGAGTCAGCATAGACCAGTAAGCTACAGCAAATGACTATGGAGGCAGCAACCACGTCAGCAATCAAATTGCTGTGTGTCTATAAAATTACTTACTTCCCATATGCCTGTTTTGGCTGTCAAGGAAAGTAGAAAATGACAGGATGTCTTTCCTGTATCATGCTGAGTAGAGAATACATGATTTATTATTATTATTATTAATATTAATATTAATATTAATAGTAATAATAATAACTTTTGTTCAGAAAAAAAAAAAAAAGTAAAATAAAAAAAGGCAGGGGCCTAAGAAGATTAGACAGAAAATACAGGAAATAGGAGATATTAAGATTGCCATGGCAGGTCCAAAAAGACATTCATGATGGGGAGCAACAAAAGATAAAAAGTAATCAAATCAATTTTCTATCAGAGCAGTACAGGCAGGAAATATATAAAGCATGACTTCAAATATTAAAGAATTATACTAATTCTTAATCATGGAAGATGAGAATTACTTTCTCATACCCACTTTGCATCTAAAACTTGAACATAAGGTATGAACATTCGTCAAATCTTGTAACTCCTGTGCATTCAGAACTCCCAACAATGACTAATCCTACAAAGCTTTTTCCTGCCAAAAGAGGTAATAAGCAAACATACAAGGAATTATTTATTAATGAGAAATGCTACTGTAGTCTCTGAATCCCTTTATATTCCTTGAGTTGAACTATGATGAATTGTGATTAAAAATAAATAAATAAATAAATAGATAAATAAATAAATAAATAGATAAATGAATAAACGGGCTTGGAGGTGATCAACCTGTTTGTTTGAACAGAGTGGTGTGTCAGCACTGCCCCTCCACATCTCCCTATGCAGGAGGATGTAATGTGCATAGTGTCTTCATCACCCTGGCAGTTTATTTTAGTCTACCTCTACATCAGGAGGCTGCCTGCACTCCATGCTGATAACAAAGTACTATCCTTTTCAATGTGACAGGGCATAGTGACATACCAACACTGGAACTTAAATGAAAAGCCTTTTCTAATTTAACTGCTAATCTGCTGAAGCTATGTTCAAACCCAGCACTCTTTTTTTTTAATTAAAACTTTTGTCTCTGAATCCCTTAAAAAAAAAAAAAAGTGTATGACATTGCCTTTTTGGGCAGCAGTCAAGTCAGGAAGGAAATGAAAATCTAGGGAACAGAGTAGAATATTTTTCACACTGCTAAGTGTCAGGTGTTTGTTTGTCAGGTGGAAATTGTACAGGATATAATCATACTTTCTGCAAACTGTAGGAAACTGACTGGTTTGCTATTAAACTGAATTCTCTGAAGTAAGGTACATAGTGATTAATATGCTTATAATGGGAAAAAAAATATTTAATTTATGTTAAATTAATATTCAGATCTACAATTATTAACTGAAGAACTGAAAAAGTTAGGAAAAATCAGTAAGAACAACAATTTCAGTAGGATTTTAAGGACACACTGACAAGTAATAAATTTATGCTTCTAAATATTTCTTTCACTTCCACTGGTATACCAATAAATTAAACTACAGGATTATGTTTTTAGTTTGTTATTCGGAAAATAAGTACAACAGAGGATAAAAAGATGATATTGTTGCTTTAGAGAACATTCACAGTAATATCCACATAAAACTGTTATTTTTTTTGGGAAATAATATTTTGCTTTAGACAGACAGCAAGTTTTCTCGCAATTTATCTCTTGGACAGCTAGAAAGCTGTCCATCATTCCATCATTTATCAGCAGTCCTGGCTATCGGGGGAGGTCCCACTTGATTGGTGGCTAGCAAACATGACGCCCATCTACAAGAAGGGCCAGAGGGTAGACCCGGGGAACTATAGGCCTGTTAGTCTCACATCAGTGCCAGGGAAGCTCATGGAGCAGATTATCTGGGGGGTCATCATGTGGCAGTTGTAGGGCAAGCAGGCAATCAGGCCCAGTCAGCATGGGTTTATGAAGGGCAGGTCCTGCTTGATGAACATGATCTCCTTCTATGACAAGGTGACACGCTTAGTGGATGAGGGAAAGGCTGTGGACGTGGTCTACCTTGACTTCAGTAAGGCATATGACACCGCAGCATTCTCCTCAGGAAACTGGCTGCTCATGGCTTGTACTGGCGTACACTTTGTTGGGTTAAGAGCTGGCTGGATGGCCGGGCCCAGAGAGTTGTGGTGAACGGCGTCAAATCCAGTTGGAGGCCGGTCACTAGTGGAATCCCCCAGGGCTTGGTACTGGGACCAGTCCTCTTTAACATCTTCATCGATGATCTGGATGAGGGGATAGAGTGCGCCCTCAACAAGTTTGCAGACAACACCAAGTTAGGTGCATGTGTCGATCTGCTTGAGGGTAGGAAGGTTCTGCAGGAGGATCTGGAGAGGCTGGACTGATGGGCCGAGGCCAACGGTATGAAGTTCAACAAGGCCAAGTGCCGGGTCCTGCACCTGGGCCACAACAACCCCAAACAGAGCTACAGGCTGGGAGATGTGTGGTTAGAAAGCTGCTTGGCAGAGAAGGACCTGGGAGTATTGGTTGACAGTCGGCTGAATATGAGCCAGCAGTGTGCTCAGGCGGCCAAGAAGGCCAGCAGCATCCTGGCTTGCATAAGAAACAGCGTGGCCAGCAGGTCCAGGGAAGTGATTGTCCCCCTGTACTCGGCCCTGGTGAGGCTGCACCTCAAGTACCGTGTTCAGTTTTGGGCCCCTCGCTACAAGAAGGACATGGAGGTGCTCGAGCGAGTCCAGAGAAGGGCTACAAAGCTGGTGAAGGGTCTGGAGAACAAGTCTTATGAGGAGCAGCTGAGGGAGCTGGGACTGTTTAGCCTGGAGAAGAGGAGGCTCAGGGGTGACTTTATTGCACTCTGCAGGTACCTGAAGGGAGGCTGTAGCGAGGTGGCGGTTGGTCTACTCTCCCACGTGCCTGGTGACAGGATGAGGGGGAATGGGCTAAAGTTGCACCAGGGGAGGTTTAGGTTGGATATGAGGAAGAACTTCTTTACTGAGCGGGTTGTTAGTCACTGGAATAGGCTGCCCAGGGAAGTGATTGAGTCACCATCCCTGGAGGTCTTTAAAAGACGTTTAGATGTAGAGCTTAGGGATATGGTTTAGTGGAAGACTTGTTAGTGTTAGGTCAGAGGTTGGACTCGGTGGTCTTGGAGGTCTCTTCCAACCTAGACTATTCTGTGATTCTGTGATTCTGTGAAAGTATAAAGAGTGACTTTGTTGTTGTTGTTGTTGTTGTTGTTGTTGTTGTTGTTGTTCTTCTTCTTCTTCTTCTTCTTTTTCTTCTTCTTCTTTTTCTTCTTCTTTTTCAAAGCACCTTGTTTCCCTTGGTTTCCTTCAACATATTTTTCAGAATGTTGTTTCAGTGGATTGGCTAAATATCAAAATACTGTCTTCTATGTAATCACATCAGTCAGCCATCAGCCTGTCACTACTGATCAAGACTTGGACCAATGAAAAATAAAACATATGGCCTATATCTTAACAAAATTATGTAGATAAATATAAATTTAGAATTAGCAGTGCCTAAGACTAGAGGGTAATTTTGAAGTGTTTATAATGCAGGAAATAAAAACAAACAAACAAACAAAAAGTTTATTGTTATTTAGTATCAGTATTTTCTACTTAACAAAACAATTCTTATAGTATTTATTATTCAGAAGCATATAAAAAGAAACTGGTGAAAGACGTATATTTGTTCTTAATAGATGTATTTACCTAATGCAAAATATCTCAAGCTCCTGAAATAACTGGGAAATTATAATAACATATAGAATACACTGTACATACTTTCCTTGTGAAAACATTCTTAGTTATGTTTAATTTTAAAATACAGAAATAAAATTAGAGCAGTTAGCAATTTATGAATTATTTAGAACTATTTTTCTAATATTTTATGCTAATCCCAATATTACACATTATCCTTTCTTAAAATTCTGTTTGGATATGTAAAGTCATAAGCCTTAGTGACACAATACAACTTTAATTAATGAATTACTTTGACCCAACTTTTCAGACATATTTTTTCATATATAAAAGTGGGTAGAGACTGCTACTTTCTGAACTTTTCATTTTGTCTATAGTCTTGGGGCAAATTTTATCAGACAAATGTCACATACTTTGGTTAGCATTATAAACTGTTCCAGTTTTGTTAAATCAGTTTTAATCTCTTCTCTGGAAATAAATATATCTTATCTATATGACATAATATAATGTTATTTGCTTAGGATTATGTCAGAGAGGAAACATGGACATATGTAAAAACCTTCACAGAATGTATACTATAGAGTTCTTGCTCCTTGATTCTACTAAGTGTTTCTCTTTCCTTTTTTTTTTTTTTTTTTTTTTTTTTTTCCAAGCTGCACATTATTATTCCTCTATTCCCTCAGAAAAATAGATCTTTATTTAGCAATGCTTAGAAGTGACCGAGGTGTTTATTATATATTTATTAACTATAATGTCTTTAAACACATATGCATACATATGTAACAGAATAAACTAAGGAAAAAAAAAATATTTTTAAACCATTGGATTAACAATACATAGATAAGTTATAGCTATCTGATATTTTTATAGGAGATGAAAAGGGACATACAAAAATATCCTTGGCTGCACAGTATGTTGGGAGATGGAGAGAATGTACAAATGTCATTTGAAATTAGACTTGATTCCTCAGATCTCATGTATTCTGAGAAGAGGAAACACTTTGCAATATGCAGGAAAATCCTTGACCATTTTAAGACACAATGGCTTTACAGAGGTGTATAAAGCGCTGAAAATGCATTGAAAGATTAACTTATTCCTCTCCTTAACACACTGTTGTGGTTTAACCGTGGTAAGCAGTTAAGTACCACAGAGCCATTCACTCACTCTTCCCAGGGTACACAAAGGTACCCTGAAGACAATGATGTTTGTTTATTTGTTTAATCTATGTTGCACAGTGATGAAGAACATCACTGCTGTAGTAATTCTACGCTAACGGAAAACAGCCCATAAGTCCTTTTTTCTTTCCATGAGCCAACTATAAACTGACTCTGTGGCTAGATTACAGTGAACATGTGAAAACCAACTTGATAAAAGTTTTAGATTGACATAATCTTTAGTTCTTCCTGTGCTAGTCCTCCAGTCCACTTTTTTTAGACATGCGGGGAGTCATAGCATTTGATGTTAGCCACAAAACGATCCGTTGTGAAGTTTATCTCAGAAACTGTCTAGATTCAGTGATCCATCATGATTTCTGTGGTCCAAAAGGGTCAAATTTCTGAAAAAAAAATCCAATGATCAGCTGGAAAAACAACTTCCCAAAAGAAAATCTGATTTTTGCTCTTGGTAAAGTTTCGCAGTGTTAAATGACAATTTACTGGATGACATAAACTGAATCTTTTTCTTAATTTGAGATATTTGTAAGATTTTTTTTTTTTTTTTTCATTGTTATTATTTTTTTTGAGAGGCCAAATCAACATGGCTATTAATCATTCTATACTTGGGATATTAAAGAAATAATAAAAGGAAGAAGAAAGGAAGGACTGAAGGAAGGAAGCACAGAAGGACTGAAGGACTGAAGGAAGGAAGGAAGGAAGGAAGGAAGGAAGGAAGGAAGGAAGGAA
>NC_048926.1:31873350-31885337 GCF_011077185.1 Oxyura jamaicensis
GAAGGAAGGAAGGAAGGAAGGAAGGAAGGAAGGAAGGAAGGAAGGAATAGAGAGAGAGAGAGAGTAGTATCATTTTTCAGCAAAACAGCAAGGTCTTAATGGTCTAAATGTATAAATGTGTAATCCTTCAAAATGGTATGAAAAAAAATCTCAGTTTCTTTTCATTTCCTTCCTTCCTGAGGAGTAGTCAGCATGGATTCACCAAGGGGAAATCATGCTCAATCAAACTCGTAGCCTTCTATGATGGCATCACCAGCTGGGTTCACAGCGGGAGAGCGGTGGATCTCATCTACCTTGACTTTAGCAAGGCTTCTGAAACTGTGTCCCACAACATCCTGCTAGCAAAGCTGAGAAAGTGTGGGATAGACAAGTGGACAGTAAGGTGGGTTGAGAACTGGCTGACTGGCCGAGCTCAGCGGGTGGTGATCAGCGGCACAGAGTCCAGCTGGAGACCTGTGACTGTGGTGTTCCCCAGGGGTCAGTGCTGGGTCCGGTCTTGTTCAAAAACCGACCTTGTTCATCGATGACCTTGATGAGGGAAGAGTGTCCACCCTCAGCTAGTATGCTGAAGATACAAAGCTGGGAAGAGTGGTCAATACACCAGAAAGCTGTGTTGCCAGTCAGAGAGACCTGGACAGGCTGGAGAGCTGGGCAGGAAGAAACCAAATGAGGTTTAACAAGAGCAAGTGTAGAGTCCCGCACCTGGGAAGGAACAACCGCATGTATCAGTGCAGGCTGTGAGATGACCTGCTGGAGAGGAGCTCTGAGGAGAAGGACCTGGGGGTCCTGGTGGATGACAGGTTGACCATGAGCCAGCAGTGTGTCCTGGTGGCCAAGAAGGCTATTGGGATCCTGGTGTGCATAAAAAGGAGTGTGGCCAGCAGGTCAAGGGAGGTGATCCTCCCCCTCTACTCTGCCCTGGTCAGGCCTCACCTGGAGTACTGTGTCCAGTTCTGGGCTCCCCGGTACAAAAAAGACAGGGATTTCCTAGAAAGAGTCCAGTGGATGGCAACAAAGATGATATGGGGCCTGGTGCATCTTCCCTATGAGGAAAGACTGAGAGACCTGGGTCTGTTCAGCCTTGAGAAGAGAAGACCGAGAGGGGATCTTATTAACGTTTACAAATATCTTAAGTGTGGGAGACAGAGGGATTTGGCCAACCTCTTCTCAGTGGTTTGTGGGGACAGGACAAGGGGCAATGGCCACAAAATGGAGCACAGGAAGTTCCTCACCAACATGTGAAAGAAATTATCCCCAGTGAAGGTGACAGAGCACTGGAACAGGCTGCCCAGGGATGTTGTGGAGTCTCATTCTCTGGAGATACTTAAGGTCCGTCTGGACACCTACCTATGCAAGCTGCTCTAGGGAACCTACTTTGGCAGGGAGATTGGACCTGATGATCTCTTGAGGTCCCTTCGAACCCCCACAATTCTGTGATTCTTTTATAGCTACCATGGTGTTCCAGTCTCCAATGCATTAACTCATCTGGTTCAAGCCTACCCAACTGTTCTTTGGCAGTTGCAAAACTGGAGCAATCTTGACTGTAGACTAGCAATTAAATTTTAAATTATTTTTTAAATTATTATTATTATTAATAATAATAATTTTTTTTTTTGCTGAGGCGATTGGCTCCGGGGCAGACGCGTTCTGCAGTGGAGCGGGGGATCGGGCCAGGCAGGGCTAATTTTTCCGACATCGAGTCTACTCAAGGGAGCCGCCAGGACCTGGCAGCCCTCGTGAGAGAGGCTGACGAGGCGTAGGCGGAGCCAGCAGCGCCCCCTCCCACAGCCGCTCAAAAGCTGCCCCTAGGGAGCGCGGCGACCAGGACGGGCAAACAGGGCGTGGCGAGGCAGTTAGCGCGGCAGTTTGCGCAGGCAGGGCGAGCAGGCAGGGCGGAACGCTCTCCCCCGCCCATACGTAACACCTCCTCAACGACAGCCGTTAGCGAGGCGATAATGGTCTCCACCAGGCACGGTGCACTCTCCAGGAAGTCGGTACACACCCAGACCGACTACCCGTTAAAAAGTGCAGCAGTTCAGGCCACCGGATGCAGGGAGTGTCTGAGCCTGCTGCTGCCATCGGCAGGAGGCAGAGAAACTGTGTGTGTGAGGTGTGAGCAGGTGGATGACCTGGTCCGCATGGTGGCGGAGCTCAAGGAGGAGGTGGAGAGGTTGAGGGATATCAGGGAGTGTGAGCGGGAGATCGACTGGTGGAGCGACTCCCTGCAGGGCCTCAAGGAGGAGTACCGGGGTGAGACACCCCAAAGGGGGTTGACCCCCTGCCCTGTCGACGTCAGACAGAGGGAGGGGATCTGGGAGTTGAAGAGGAATGGAAAAAGGTCCCTGCTCGACATCGCAGGCGATGCCCTCCCCTTCCGGCCCCACCTTCTCAGGTGCCCTTACGCAACAGGTTTGAGGCCCTGGAGATTGAGAGACCAGTGGGTGAGGAAGAGGTAGCAAGTGTACCCAGGAGGATGCCTAGGGCAAGGAGGTCGACTCCACGCCTCAGGACTGCCTCCACCAAGAAAGACAGAAGGGTGATTGTTGTGGGAGACTCTCTCCTCAGGGGGACAGAGGGCCCTATTTGTCGGCCTGACCCTACCCGTAGGGAAGTCTGCTGCCTCCCTGGGGCCAGGGTCAGGGACGTTGCCAGGAAGCTTCCCAACCTGGTTCGCCCCTCTGACTATTATCCTCTTTTGATAGTCCAGGCAGGTAGTGATGACATTGAAGAGAGAAGCCTGAGGGCTATTAAACGAGACTTTAGGGGACTGGGACGGTTAGTGGATGGAGTGGGAGTGCAGGTGGTGTTTACGTCCATCCCTACGGTGGCAGGGAGGGGTACAGAGAAGGCACGAAAAGCCCACCTGTTAAACATGTGGCTCAGGGGCTGGTGCCAAGACAGAAATCTTGGGTTTTTCGACCATGGGGCACTTTACTCGACACCTGGCCTGATGGCCGCAGACGGGTCCCTATCTTTTAGGGGAAAACGGATCCTGGGCCAGGAGCTGGCAGGGCTCATTGAGAGGGCTTTAAACTAGGTAAGAAGGGGGATGGGGCTGAAGCAAGGTTTGTTGGAGCTGTGCCAGGGGGAACAATAGCAAGGCCGGGGGATAAGGCAATGGCCCAGCTGAAGTGCATCTACACCAATGCACGCAGCATGGGTAACAAACAGGAGGAGCTGGAAGCTATGGTGCAGCAGGCAGGCTATGACTTGGTTGCCATCACGGAGATGTGGTGGGACCACTCTCATGACTGGAGTGCTGCAAAGACTGGCTATAGGCTCTTCAGAAGGGACAGGCAGCACAGAAGGGGTGGTGGAGTGGCTCTCTATATTAGAGAGTGTTTTGATGTTGTAGAACTCGAGGCTGGGCATGACAAGATCGAGTCCCTTTGGGTTAGGATCGGCGGGGCCAACAAGGCTAGCGTCCTGGTCGGGGTCTGTTACAGACCACCAAACCAGGACGAGGAGACGGATGAGGAGTTCTACAGGCAGCTGGCAGAAGTTGCGAAATCGTCAGCGCTGGTTCTCGTGGGGGATTTCAACTTCCCTGACATATCCTGGAAGCACAACACAGCCCAGAGGAAGCAGTCTAGGAGGTTTCTGGAGAGCGTGGAAGATAGCTTCCTGACACAGCTGATTAGTGAGCCTACCAGGGGTGGCGCCCCGCTAGACCTTCTCTTCACAAACAGAGAAGGACTGGTGGAGGATGTGATTGTCGGGAGCTGTCTTGGGCAGAGTGACCATGAAATGGTGGAGTTCTCTATTCTTGGCAAGGCCAGGAAGGGGACCAGTAAAACCACAGTATTGGACTTTCGGAGGGCTGACTTTGTGCTGCTGAGGACACTGGTTGGTAGAGTCCCTTGGGAGGCGGTTCTGAAGGGCAGAGGAGTCCAGGAAGGCTGGGCACTCTTCAAGAGGCAAATCTTAATGGCGCAGGAACGGTCTGTCCCCACGTGCCCAAAGACAAGCTGGCGGGGAAGAAGACCAACCTGGCTGAACAGAGAATTGTGGCTTGAGCTTAGAAGAAAAAAGAGGGTTTATAATCTTTGGAAAAGTGGGCAGGCCACTAGGGAGGACTATAAGGATATCGCGAGGCTGTGCAGGGACAAAATTAGAAAAGCCAAAGCTCATCTGGAGCTCAATCTGGCTACTGCCGTTAAAGATAACAAAAAATGTTTTTATAAATACGTCAGCACAAAAAGGAGAACTAAGGAGAATCTCCATCCTTTACTGGATGCGGGGGGAAACTTAGTTACAAGAGATGAGGAAAAGGTGGAGGTGCTTAATGCCTTCTTTGCCTCAGTCTTTAGCGGCAATTCTGATTGTTCTCTGGATACCCAGTACCCTGAACTGGTGGAAGGGGATGGGGAGAGAGATGTGGCCCTCACTATCCATGAAGAAATGGTTGGTGACCTGGTACGGCACTTGGATGTGCACAAGTCGATGGGGCCGGATGGGATCCACCCAAGGGTACTGAGAGAACTGGCAGAGGTGCTGGCCAAGCCGCTTACCATCATTTATCAACAGTCCTGGCTATCGGGGGAGGTCCCAGCTGACTGGCGGCTAGCAAATGTGACGCCCATCTACAAGAAGGGCCGGAGGGTAGACCCGGGAAACTACAGGCCTGTCAGTTTGACCTCAGTGCCAGGGAAGCTCATGGAGCAGATTATCTTGAGAGTCATCACGCAGCACTTGCAGGGCAAGCAGGTGATCAGGCCCAGTCAGCATGGGTTTATGGAAGGCAGGTCCTGCTTGACGAACCTGATCTCCTTCTATGACAAAGTGACGTGCTTAGTGGATGAGGGAAAGGCTGTGGACGTGGTCTACCTTGACTTCAGTAAGGCTTCTGACACCATTTCCCACAGCATTCTCCTCAAGACGCAGGCTGCTTTTGGTTTGGACTGTTGTACACTTTGTTGGGTTAGAAACTGGCTGGATAGCCGAGCCCAAAGAGTCGTGGTGAATGGAGTCAAATCCAGTTGGAGGCTGGTCACTAGTGGCGTTCCCCAGTGCTCGGTTCTGGGGCCGGTCTTCTTCAATATCTTCATTGATGATCTGGATGAGGGCATTGAGTGCACCCTCAGTAAGTTTGCAGACGACACCAAGTTAGGCACGTGTGTCGATCTGCTTGAGGGTAGGAAGGCTCTGCAGGAGGATCTGGAGAGGCTGGACCTATGGGCCGAGGTCAACTGCATGAAGTTCAACAAGGCCAAGTGCCGGGTCCTGCACCTGGGCCACAACAACCCCAAGCAGAGCTACAGGCTGGGAGATGAGTGGTTGGAGAGCTGCCAGGCAGAGAAGGACCTGGGAGTGATGGTTGATAGTCGGCTGAATATGAGCCAGCAGTGTGCTCAGGCGGCCAAGAAGGCCAACAGCATCCTGGCCTGTATAAGAAACAGTGTGGCCAGCAGGGCTAGGGAGGTGATCGTCCCCCTGTACTCGGCCCTGGTGAGGCTGCACCTCGAGTACTGTGTTCAGTTTTGGGCCCCTCGCTACAAGAAGGACATGGAGGTGCTCGAGCGAGTCCAGAGAAGGGCTACGAAGCTGGTGAGGGGCCTGGAGAACAAGTCTTACGAGGAGCGGCTGAGGGAGCTGGGCTTGTTCAGCCTGGAGAAGAGGAGGCTCAGGGGTGACCTTATCACTCTCTACAGGTACCTGAAGGGAGGCTGTAGCAAGGTGGGGGTTGGTCTGTTGTCCCACGTGCCTGGTGACAGGACGAGGGGGAATGGGCTTAAGTTGCGCCAGGGGAGTTTTAGGTTGGATATTAGGAAGAACTTCTTTACCGAAAGTGTTGTTAGACACTGGAACGCGCTGCCCAGGGAAGTGGTTGAGTCACCATCCCTGGAGGTCTTGAAAAGACGTTTAGATGTAGAGCTTAGGGATATGGTTTAGTGGAAGACTTGTTAGTGTTAGGTCAGAGGTTGGACTTGATGATCTTGAGGTCTCTTCCAACCTAGAAATTCTGTGATTCTGTAAAGACACTTAGTGTCTTTACTTAATCTTTACTTACATAAACAAACTTGCAGCCTTTGGTAAACTACTGCAAGGACATTAATGACAAGGAGAAAAAAATACAGATTTTAAAAGAGTTGTATAAATAATGTCTACTTCATCTACTATTGTGAAAAGCATTCAAGATGTGCATTCAGTTATATAAAAACTATCAAATCTGCAACACTATATATATAGATATGATAATAGTAGTGCTCACCAAGTATTACTCATCAGATAAAAAAGATTCACTGATTGCTTAGAATATTCTTAGGTCATTTTTACCAGTGAAATGGGACAGAAGCATATGATAGGAACCTTTAAATATTTTTTATCCATTTTACATTCAATATATTTTGTTGTAAATACTTTCAGCATATGTAAGTGCAAAGAAGCTTAGGTCAGGTATACTAAGGTCAGGTATAAATACAGCAGATAAAAAATCATAAGAAATAGTATTTAAATGGCATTACAGTCCTTCTCTCAACCTCTATAACTGAAAATTTTAATGGCAGTGCAAAGGATTAGCGTATTCTAACCTTGATGTTTTTGTGTAATTTAAAAATCATTAAAGAGCAAACAAACTTTTCATACAACCTTCGTTAACATATTTGCTTCCTAGTTTCTTGAGTTATTAATTATAATATTAAAGTTTCTTACCTAAAGAAACTAACAATGAGTTGCTGGTAAGTGTTAGTATAACAAGGTATACTAAGCTTGACCTCCACAGGCTTTTCTACCAACTCTGTTTAGAGCTGTGGGCTTCTCCAGATGGAGCAACTTCACGATATTGATATTTTCTCGATTATCCATTTATTTGTCTCTAGTTTTGAAATCCTTCCTTCTACTATTACCCTTTCCCATGTTCTGGAGTTAAACACAATCAAGAGTGAAGAGCAATCACATCTTCAAAGAGGTTGTGGAAGATGTTTAAAGGGTTAAGAGTCTAACAAGAGTTTTGCTTCATACTTATCACAACTTTGTATCTTCCAGGTACCATCTATGAGAAAACTGACAATCAAACTGAATATATATATATATATATATATATATGTTGAGAAGAAATGCCTTCAGAAATTAATGCTAATATACAACAGCACTGAGTAGAAGGCATGAGAAAAGCCACTCAAAAACGTACAGGAGGACAAAAGAAAACAAAACAAAAAAAAAGCATAAAAACAATGCTGCCTAACTACATTATGAATGTTCTGTTTAATGGAATCCCTTTGAATCTGGAAGGTGCATCTTATAGTACCTGTGCAGTGCCGTGAGTCAGCAGGGACACACATACAGAACTTGAAATACATGAAAAAATGAGGCATACAGTCCTTTTGTTAATGGTGTTATTTCACTGATGTTCAGAATAAATAACCCAGGAATACGGGGAAATAGAACCCTACTTAAGAAATGTTTGCTTTTCAGGATTATATACATACAGGGAACAACAGATTATTGAACTGGGACTACTGAGAGGAATATTTTGCCTCAGTCTTCACTGGCAGTCAGGCCTCCCACATCTCTTGAAAGACTGAACCTCTAGGTGAGGCCTGGGGGAGTAAACACCCCCCCCACTGTAAGTGAAGAACATGTTCGAGACCACCTGGTGAAACTGAAGAAGGTACAAATCTATGGGGCTCAATGACATGCATCCCAAGACCCTGAGAGAATTGGCTGATGTAGTCACCAAGCTACTCTCCACCATGGCAGTCAGGCAAAGACACTGATGACTGGAAAAAGGGAAACATCACTCCCATTATTAAAAAAGGTAGAAAGGGGGACCCTGGGAACTACAGACTGGTAAGCCTCACCTCTGTGCCTGGCAAGATCATGGAACAGATCCTCCTGGAAGCAATGTCAAGGCACACAGAGGACAAAGAAGTGATCCACCAAGGGCAATTCATGCCTGACCAATCTGGTGGCCTTCTACAGTGACAGCCACATCATGGAAAGCTACATCTAGGAAAGACTGAATAATGTCATCTACCTGGACTTCTGTAAGGCCTTTGACACAGTCTCACATGACATCTTGATCTCCAAATAGGAGACATACAGATTTGAAGGGTGGACCAATTGATGGCTTGACAGTTGCATGCAGAGAGTTGTGGTCAATGTCTCTATGTCCAGGTGCAGGCCAGTGATGAGTGGTGTCCTTAGGGGACTGTCTTGGTACTGGTCCTGTTTAATAACTTTATCAGTGGCATAGGCAATGGGATCAAGCGCAGCTTCAGTAAGTTTGCGGGTGACACCAGGCTGTGCAGTTGATACAACAGAAGGAAAGAAAGCCATCCTGGGCAAATTTGAGAAGCAGGACCACATGAACCTCACAAGGTTCAACAAGTCCATGCGCAAGGTGTTGCACCTGGATCAGGGCAATGCCAGACATAAAAACAGACTGGGACAAGAACTCATTGAGAGCAGCCCTGCAGAGAAGGACTTGGGGGTTCCATTGAATGAAAAACTCGAAATGAGCATGCTCGAAATAGCATGCAAAAGGCCAACTGCATTCTGGGCTGCATCAACAGAGGCATGGCCAGCAGGTCAAAGAAGGTGATTTTCCCCTTCTACTCTGCCCTTGAGAGGCCCCACTCGGAGTACTTGCTCCAGATCTGGGGCCCCAAGAACAAGAAGGGCATAGACCTGTTAGAGCAGGTCCAGAGGAGGGACAAAGGATGATCAGAGGGCTGGAGCACCTCTCTTAAAAAGAAAGGCTGAGAGAGTTGGGGATGTCCAGTCTGGAGACAAGAAGGTTCTAGAGACATCTCATTGCAACCTTTCAGTACCTAAAGGGGGCTTATGAAAAAGACGGAGAGTGACATTTTTACACAGGCAAATAGTGAAGGAACAAGAAGGAATGGTTTTAAACTACAAGAAGGGAGATTTAGATTAGATGTTAGGAGGAAATTCTTTACTCAGAGGGTGGTGAGGCACTGGAACAGCTTGCCCAGAGAGGTTGTGGATGCCCCATCCCTGGAGGTGTTCAACACCAGGTTGGATGAGGCCCTTGGCAACCTGATCTGGTGGATGGCATCCATGACCATGGCACGGGGGTTGGAACTAGATCATCTTTAAGGTCCCTCACAACTGAAGCCATCAGCAGAGTCCTCATGGTCTCTGAAGAAAGTAATTTCTTAATTTTCCAGTTGTTATTGGGCTGAATGGGTTGTTTTACTGACTTTTAACCTGTGCATAGCCATTTTTACTCAAATGCTTTGTGCACAAGGCATCATGACAAATCTTGTGTTATCCTTCTGTACAGATTACTAACTACAGTCTTGTGGAACATCAGCTGTGACAGAATTAGATCTGTACTTAATAAGAAGTAGGTTACTGTGTTGCCTCAGAAGTGAATTGTGTCTTAAATATGTATTTAATATAGTACCAAGTATGATCCATATAAAGTTGCAGTGTCACTCCTTTAGTGATTTAATTTAGGAGAAACTTCTTTACTGAAAGGGTTGTGTGGCATTGGAGTAGGCTGTCCAGGGAAGTGGTTAAGCCACCATCCCTGGAGGTCTTCAAGAAACATGTAGATTTAGAACTTAGTAGCATGGTTTAGTGGTAGACTTTAGTATTAGCGTAAAGGCTAGACTAGACGATCTTGGAGATCTTTTCTGGCCTGGATGATTCTATGATTCTATGTGTGCTATGCTCCTAGGTTGCATTTTGAGCATTTATTTGCCATTTAAATAGGCTTGCTGAGCTAAAACAAAGTGGAGAAGTAGTTTCTACTCCATCTAGTAATGTACTTCTTCAGGCCCATCACTGTAACACCTTTCATAGTGAAAGAGAGCTTCCTGAGAGCAATAATAATCAATCATAACAGACTCAACCACTGAAGCAAGAACATAATTCAGAGTTATTCATTACCAGTATATGCTCTATTTCCTTTACTAATTAATAAAGGATTGCTTTGGTTAGAAAGGAACATGGAAGTTGAATGGCATAGCCTCATAATGGTCTGATATATTTTTACATAAAGCATTTCTTGGGCTTTGTTTTGCATTTGAGAGAACAGGTTCACCTGCCCCAAAGGAGGACAGTAGCAAATTGCTGTAACAGAAAAAGGAAAATGACATAGTTTTATGGTTACAATGTGGACAACAGTGGTTGTTAGTTGTTTGTCATATGATCACCTGGAAGTGCTGGAGAAACACAGCAAACTATATTTTTCACAGTCTTTATCTACATTTTTTCTTTTGTTTGTTTGCTTGCTTATTTCTTTGTTTACCACTATTTGGTAGTAGCAAAAGGAAATTAGAAAGGAAAATGAGCCTTGTGTCTATTTAAATCTAACAAAAAGTGGATAAATCTGGTACTCGTTCTGCTGGAGGCAAAGGAGCTCACTATAAAGATGATTTTGAGACATGTCTGCACACTGATGTAGATCAGCTTCATTGATGTTGTGGGTGAGGAAGAAAGAGTCAAGCTGCAGGCTCCAAAATCTTTTCAGAAACAAGCACCTTGTGCTGGAATGCATCATACCAATTAATGTTTCCTCAGGTTTAAAATGCCCTGCTTTCAGAGAGCATATACAAAGGAAAAGGGAAGAAAGGAAACAACTATTTTCATTATTTTTTTTAACAATTTACCTCTCCTGCCTGATAACATAGGTCACAAAGGCTAGGGATGCCATGGGCATTTAATGGTCTTCTTCACACATTAAGTATGCATGTTTAAATACATTTTCCATATCCAAGTATTTGGGTACTTTTATGGCATTATTTCCCTGTCAACAGTAAAAAACGACACTATCATTAAATAAAAACAGCAATACACATTGTACTCTACATATCACAGAATCACAGAATCACGGAATCATCTAGGTTGGAAGAGACCTCCAAGATCACCCAGTCCAACTTCTGACCTAACACTAACAAGTCTTCCACTAAACCATATCCCTAAGCTCTACACCTAATCGTCTTTTAAAGACCTCCAGGGATGGTGACTCAATCACTTCCCTGGGCAGCCTATTCCAGTGTCTAACAACCCTTTTGGTAAAGAAGTTCTTCCTCATATCCAACCTAAACCTCTCCTGATGCAACTTTAGCCCATTCCCCCTCATACTGTCATCAGGCCCGTGGGAGAGTAGACCAACTCCCACCTCGTTACAGCCTCCCTTAAGGTACCTGTAGCGAGCGATAAGGTTGCCCGACCCTCCTTTTCTCCAGGCTGATCAGTCCCAGCTCCCTCAGCCGCTCCTCGTAAGACTTGTTCTCCAGACCCTTCACCAGCTTTGTTGCCCTTCTCTGGACTCGCTCGAGCACCTCCATGTACTTCTTGTAGCGAGGGGCCCAAAACCAAACACAATACTCAAGGTGCGGCCTCACCAGAGCCGAGTACAGGGGGACAATCACTTCCCTGGACTTGCTGGCCACGCTGTTTCTTATACAAGCCGGGGTGCTGCTGGCCTTCTTGGCTGCCTGAGCACACTGCTGGCTCATATTCAGCCGACCATCAACCAATACTCCCAGGTCCTTCTCTGACAGGCAACTTTTCAACTACTCATCTCCCATCCTGTAGCTCTGCTTGGGATTGTTGTGCCCCAGGTGCAGGACCCGGCACTTGGCCTTGTTGAACTGTATACAGTTGGCCTCAGCCCATCTGTCCAGCACAGATGGCCTCAACCCATCAGTCCAGCAAGTCACTACAGACTATCTCTGCACATGGCAAGAGAATCAATATGAACTGTTTCTTTTAAACTAAAGAAATATATATATATATATATATATATATATATATATTGTGCAATATTAATTAAATTCCAGATGATATTCTACGAATGTTCTAATCTTGCTCTTTTAGAACTCCACTGCATCATTAAAAGGTTTCTGAGATTGAAAGGGTAAGGGAAGGGAAAGGGAAAGAGGAAGGGAAAGGGAAAGAGGAAGGGAAACGGGAAGGGGAAAGGGAAGGGGAAGGGGAAGGGAAAAGGGAAGGAAAAGGGGAAGGGGAATGGGAGAGGGAATGGGAAGGGGAAGGGGAAGGGAAAGAGAAAG
>NC_048926.1:31890337-31917952 GCF_011077185.1 Oxyura jamaicensis
ACATCCACAGTCTTTCTCTCAGCCACTAAGGGCATCACCTTGACATATAAGATCAAGTTAGTCAAGCATGATATACCTTTCGTAAACTCTTGTTGCATGGGCCAGATCACCTTGTTATCCTGTATATATTGTCTAATTGCACTCACGACCATCTGCTCCATAACTCTTCTGAGTACCAAAGTCTGACTGACTGGCCTGTGGTTTCCTGGATCTTTTGTCTTGTCTTTTTTGTAGATGGGCATCTCACTTGCTAGCTACCAATCAACTGGGGCCTTCCCTGAAAGTCAGGATGGCTGATAAATGATAGAAAGCAGCTTTGTAAGCACTTCTGCCAGCTCCTTCATTACCCTTGGTTAGATATCATCTGGCCCCATAGACATATGTACATCTAAGTGGTGTAGCTTAGATGTATCTAAGTGGTGTAGCAGGTCACTAATTATTTGATCTTGTATTATGAGGGCTTCATTCTGCTCTTCAACCCTTTCTAACAGCTCAGGTCGCTTAGTACTCAGAGAACAACTAGGCTTACTACTAAAGAATTAGGTAATAGGCATTAAGTATCTTAGCCTTTTCCTCGTCCCTTGTCACTGTGTTTTCCTCCACATCCTATAAGGCCTGGAGATTCTCCTTAGTCCTCCTTTTCTTATTTATGTATTTATAAAAACATTTTTATCATCCTTAACAACAGTAGCTAGATTGAGTTCCAACTGTGCTTTGGCCCTTCTAATTTTCTCCCTGCACAGCTTCATGATATCTCTGTAGTCCTCCTGAGTGGCTGTACCTTATTCCATAGGTTGTAAGCATTCTTTTTCTTTTTGAGCTCTAGCCAAAGGTTTTTGTCCAGCCAAGCTGGTCTTCTTCCCTGACAGCTCAACTTTAGACACATAGGGACAGCCTGCTCCTGTGCCATTAGAATATCTTTCCTGAGAATATCCAGCCTTACTGGACTCCTTTGCCTTTCAGGATTGCCTCCCAAGGGACTCTGTCAACTAGTCTCCTAAATGGCCCAAAGTCTGCTCTCCAGAAATCCAAGGTGGCCGTTCTGGTAACCCCCTCTTTACATTTCCAAGAATCAAAACCTCTGTTAACTCATGATCAAAGATAGCCTGCAACCTTCACACAGTCAACAAGTCCTTCTCTGTTCACAACAAAATGTTCAGTGGGGTGCCTTCCCTAGTTGTGTCACTCACCAGCTGTGTCAGAAATTATCTTCCACATGTTCCAGAAAGTTCCTAGACTGTTTCTTCTCTGCTTTATTTCCAGCAGACATCTGGTAAGTTGAAGTCCCCCACAAAAAACAAGGGCTATCAATTGTGAGACATCTCTCAGATGCTTATAGAATTAGACTTGCATTGCATTTAGTTATATATTTATTTACATGATATATATAAGTGATTTTCTCCTCAATAAATTTTCTATCTGAGTTTACTGGAATATAAGAGTTTACTGGACTCATTGGCAACTTATATAAATGAATGCACTGTCCACATCTCTTTGAAAGCCTACATCTTTTTCCTTGTCCTTGTTTATGAAGCGAATCATATATTTTTGCACTCAGTCCTAAAGAGACAGGACAAAATTTTGTTTTAATTTTGTTTTAATTTATGTAACTTTTCTGTTTAATTTCTATGCAGCTTTTTGCTATGCACAAAAACACAGGGAAAAAAAAAAAAAAAAAAAAAAAAAAAATTCTTTTAAAAAAAAAAACATGTACACAAAAAAAATTTCCATGAAAGAAGATGGGAATTTTTTATCTTGCTAATGGACTAGAATTAATTCCATGAATTCCCAAGAGAATGTTAGAGACACATTTTCTTAAACTTCCCAAAACAAATTTTGAAAAGCAACCATAACTGCATACAAACTGGAGGCAGGGAGGATGGGAGAGGGCATATGGTGGTGGTGGTGGTTTTTCTGCTATTTGACCAAACTCAAAGAAATTGGACAAATTTGAGCTGCTCTCTTCACAGACCAGCATGTTGCCTACTCTGGTGATACTTTTTAACCCGAATGCTGCTGGATGAAGATGAAAAAGCAGAATATTATCCCGTGAAGCATATGACCAATAACCATTAGCAGTCTAAATACAAGTGTATTTTTTCTTTTATGTTTTCTATGTTAATTTTAAATCAACAAATCTCTGACAAACTTGTGCTTTAACAACACTTTCACTCCTGATTAAGGTAAGTATTTGATCTTCATCCAAGCTGAATGCAAAATAATTAGATTTTTTTTTTTTTTAAAGAGACATCAAGAAGCTGTTTAATTCTCATTTCCAATGTCTTCAGCCATAAATTTGATGTTATATGTGGCATTGACTTTTCAGTTTCCCATATAATCCTACTGTACAAGATGTCCAGCATACAGCTAAACAAAAACATCATACAATGGGTGAACAATTGGCTGATGGGCAGGGCTTAAAAGGTTGTGGAAAATGGGGCCGTATCAGGCTGGTGGCTGGCTAATCGGGTCCCCCAAGGCTCCATTTTAGGGCCAGTTATCTTCAATGCTATTATAAACGATATGGATGTAGGTGTAGAAACTGTTTTGAGCATATTTGCTGATGACACTAAACTTGGAGGATTTGTTGACTCTGTTAGGGTGGAAAGGCTTTGCAAAGAGATCTGTACAGATTGGAGATCTGGGTAATCACCAACTGCATGACACTGAACACGAGCAAGTGCCAGGTCCTGCACCTGGGACGGGGCAATGCTGGCTATATGTATAGACTGGGGAATGAGACACTGGAGAGCAGCCCTGCAGAGAGAGATCTGGGGGTTTTGTTTGATAGCAAGCTGAACATGAGCCAGCAGTGTGCCCTGGCAGCCAGAAGGGCAAACCATATCCTGGGGTGGATCAAGCATGGCATGGCTAGATGGTCAAGGTAAGTGATTGTCCCACTCTACTCTGCTCTGGTACGGCCTCACCTCGAGTACTGTGTGCAGTTCTGGGCACCACAGTGCAAAAAGGATGTGAAACTATTGGAGAGTGACCAGAGAAAGGCTACAAAGAGGGTGAAGGCCCTAGAGGGGAAGATGTATGAGGAGCAGCTGAGGTCACTCGGCCTGTTCAGTCTGGAAGAGAGGAGGCTGAGGGGAGACCTCATTGCCATCTACAGCTTCCTCACGAGGGGGAGCGGAGGGGCACGTGCCAATCTATTCTCTGTAATGGCAAGCAATAGGACCCGTGGGAATGGAGTCAAGCTGCGACAGGGGAGGTTCAGGTTGGATATCAGGAAGAGGTTCTTCATCAAAAAGGTTGTCACACACTGGAACAGGCTCCCCAGGGACATAGTCACAGCACCAAGCCTTTCAGAGTTTAAGAAGAGTTAGGACTGTCCACTTAGTCATATGGTCTGAACAGGTGGATCTGTGTGGAGCTAGGAGTTGGACTCACTGATCCTTTTGTGTCCCTTCCAACTCAGGATATTCTATGATTCTATGATTTATAAAGCTTTTTACATTTTATTAGGCAAATTCTTAATTACTCTTCCTTTTTGCAGGTGAGTTGTACAGAATAATGACTCACTCATTGTTTTTATGTCCGTACGAGTCCAGTGAAAATAATTTATATTAAACAATAGATATAAATATCTGCATGTGTAAGAAGGTATAGTACATGGAGCTGTCTGACAAGGACTTCTGTGTAGCATCACGCCCACTAGAACTGCATAGTTACATGCACATTCGTGTAAATAGGAGTTCATTTACAGGTCACTGACATCAATTGCAGTATGTTTTACTAGCTTTTGGGAAAGATACTTGAAGAATAATTCTCAGTTCTTTACAAACAGAAAAAGAGTTCAAATCTGTCATTATATATATATATATATGTATATATAACTTTATATATATATTATAATATATTATAATATATTTATATATTATAATAATATATTACATATATATATATATATATACAATAAAAAAGTCCTAAAATGTATCCACGATTCAATCTTATCATGAATAAAATGAGACTACATGAGTTATTAATGTTTTCTTGCAGCATTCCAACATGGTAGTACAATACATTTTGGTCCTGAGGAAAAATTTCTCTATTCAGAGGGTTAGCAGATGTCTGCATAAGCAAATGGAAAAAAAATTGCTATGTTGCATTTTAAATTATCTGTGTTTCAGATATTCAGTAATATTTGAGACTGGATGAAAGAAACAATTTTACCTGTAACTTATAATTTACATTTCCAATTCTACATCCTTTTTCGATGTGAGTAACTGAACTTATGATAAACAAATACTGACATAGCCTTTCAGTGTAAGGTAACGGATTCAAATAATTTCCCCTCCCTTCTTGTACCCTGAGAGTAACCAAAAATAATTGTGTTTGGTGGGATGGATATGGTTATTCAAAGAAGATCAAAGATATGTAAGGAAATCAGTCTAAGAGCAATTGCTTATCCTTTGGTAAAGTAGCCTCCAGTGAGTCTGTTACCAATGATTTCCATGTGTCAGAAAAGGCATTCATGTCACCCATTTAGTAGTTTAAACAGCATTAAATTTTGAATCAAGTTATCTGGTTGCATACGTGGCAGTATTACATCATCATTCCTTTCTTGATTGACTTCGTTTAGTTTCTAATAAATACGTATCTTCTCTGAGCTTACAGCACTACAACATAGTCTCTTGTTCCACACAAGATCTGAGAGCAAATTTTAAGGTGCAAATTGCTGAGAACTATCAAAATAACTTTTATGTAGCAAAATATAACCTTCCTGTTAAATCCTGAAAATACTAACATGGGTCTCTAGCTTATATAAGAAGAGATTTAAAAGTAAATCCCACTGTATGTTTAGCACCATCCACCTGAGAATTAGATCCAAGCTGCCTTTTCTTTTAAATCTCAGTTCAGAAATAATCATACTACCAAGAGATAGAATGGCATTCATATAGGTACAAAAGGCAATACATTATCAGAATTTTGTAATATTGTTCTAATAATGAGTTTCCTAGACTGTTAACATCATAGAGATTTTTAATCAATATTTTCAGAGAATGTACACTAGAAAATTAAAGTAGTCTTCAATATAAAAGCTTTTTTTTTAATTTAAAATTTTATGCAAGTTGGTTAATATTTTATTAATTTTATTCCTTTATCAAAAAATATTTATGAAATATACTGTGCTTCAAATAAAATATTTTTTTAGCTGATACTTTTAAATTGTTCAAAAAGAATATGTTTTAGTATAAATAAGTTTTTGTTTGTTTGTTTGTTTGTTTTTGGTCAATATTAGAAAAGCAAAACAACCTTAGAAAAATAACACGCCTCATTTTTGTCCTACATCCAAACTTTTATTTGTATTGTGTCATGAGCTGCAAAGTTTTTAGTCATATTGTTTCACTTACTGGTAAATTACTACTAAGAGTCTTAAGATATAATTTGTTGTGTTTGTTTTTTTCTGTATTGTTACATATACCATGCTTGAAGTTCACTTTTCAAGGACTTTCACTAGCCAAGCACTTTCACAAGGCTTTTAAGAAAATATTGCCTATCTCACTGGAAATATGTAAATATATAGGGTAAGTATGACTATCTTAGAAAATAACTCTCACACTTAAGGACTGAACAGGATCAAATACAGAGAGAATTCACAAGGCTTAGTGTATTCTTAAAAATGTGTACCATATAATTTTGTGTTTATGTCTATCTATTCACATATACATTAATAATCAGCAGTAAAGATTTCCAAATACAGTGTTATATGTGGTAAGGTTTTGCCAGTGAATATATAGACATTACCCATACTCTTACACATGGTTGTTTGTAGAACAGCATTTAGAGGAGGAGGAATATTTTAAATGTACTTTTCCTGAAAATTCAATCTTTAAAATTATTATTATTATTATTATTATTATTATTATTATTATTATTATTTGGGGGGGGGGCGATTTATCTCGTTCTAGGTTAGATTATTTTATTCTATTAAAAATATAAATAAATTTCTGGGAGCACTCTAATTAAATTTCTTGACCACTCTTCTGATCAATGACCAAGAAAACAACGAAAAATTAGTTTATTAAGAGCCAAGCTAATAGGCAAAAGGCTCACAAGCTGAACATGAAAAGCTTACACGGCATGCCAAATTCTTTCCTTGATATTCCTTTCACTGACATAAAATTATTGAAAATGTGAGAAAGACAACTCTGGACAGTTATCAAAATGCTTTTATTTTCTTAACATAATGACAAATTCTTCAAAACTGCTATGGTTATCCATTGCCTTTGGCAGACTCATCTTTATTCACCCTCAATATGAGCAGGAAATGGATTTTTTGGTTTCCACCCCTTGCACATTTAACAATTATCTGTAAAGGAGTACAATGCTTGCTAGATTGGCTGATTGACATTTCTTGAGGAATTTGGTCAAAGAACATGGTGACACTACATACATAAAATATAAGTCTGAACGAAGTTAAAAATAAATCAAGATCTGAATTAGAAAGAGATTATTAGAAAAATAAATAAATAAATAAAAGAGAAGAAGAAGTGGGGATGGGAATAATAAATTTATTTACTACAGAAACGAATAAATATTGTTGCTTGGTTTTGTTTGTTTTATTTTAAACACACAATTTTTATTATTATTATTATTTTTAAAAAAAACGAGGCAAGATGTGCAAAGGCTGTACTGGTATTTTAATAGTGACTGCTACTTACATCTCTCCATATCTTTTTTTTTTTTTTCTCCTTTTTTTCTTTAATTTTCTTTATTTTTCAAGTATTATATAAATAACTAAATCAAATATGTCACAAGACTGCTGAAACTTCTATCTGAAGAAAATACTGCTTTCTCTACAGGACTGGACTTCATCCCTGATTCAAACTTCACAAGAATTATTCAAAACTTCAATAACAGCCTATTCTAGGTCTGCTCTGGTTATCTTCATCACCTATATGTAAAGAAAACATAATAATAATAATAAATAAATAAAATAAACCAGCTATAACTACAGTTTAAAAAGACCACCAGGGAGAATCCCATGTCTAATTTATATCATTTGAACACGATCAGTTTATGCAAGGAATGAAATAAACTCTTTCTTCTTTGAACATCTTTTTTGAAAATCTTTCTACTTTGAACAGCTTGGAAAGATTTAGTTATTGGAAATGAGTACCTTTCCATAGCAGAGTCTTAGCAGCTGTATCTTTTAATTGTTCCAAGTACAGCAAACTTAAGTGAGCCAACATAAAAATTGGTTATAACTTCTTTTCTGCTGGATTTTGCCCATAATTGGTATTTATTTCTGTTATGTTTAATTTGATTTTTTTCCCCTCACACAAAAACATATTTTACCATAATTTTATGATAATTATTAATTAGCCAATATGGTTATCCATGTTATGGTTATGTCTCTTATATTCATAACCAAAAAGCTATCTTCGAAATCCTAACTTCTCAGACTATGAACTATTATTGGTTTTGTATAGTTTCTTCAAAAACAAAGCTTTATTACGCACAATACATACACACACACATACATATTGTATATATTATGTATATTTTATATAGCAGTTGTTGAAAAAATAAGGCAGAAATAGATTGCCATGAAGTCTATGTTAAATAACAAAATATAGTGAGATTTCCCTAATGAGTTCAGTGTAATGTTTTTAAACATTGTTAATGTTTCCTCAACCACTAGACATTAAAAAAGAGGCAGATATTTGTACAGATATGACTTTTGACAATATCAGTTTGCATACTCATACAGAATTTCTCTGAGTAGAGGACATTTACAGGAATCTAAATAAGCCAGTACACACCTGAGTATCTAGAAAAAGACTAGATTTCAGGGATTTGAAATTTAAAACTAGATTATAGACTACAATAGACACTTCACTATCATCTCCAGATCTGCAGGAAGACTGCAGGAAGACAGATGTCATGTATGGACTGTAAGATAGATTCAACTCCATTCCTCAAAGAAAACAATCAAAAGAGCAAGAAATAATCTTACGGAAAAACGAAAGAGATCGGATAAAAACAAAGCCCATTGGACCTGCCCAAATATTGAGGAAAAAAAATATTTTCTGGGAATCTTTAAAATTGATATTGCCAAATTCAAAATTTTAGGCTTGCACAATAAGCTTCTGGAATGAAAACCTGCCTTAAAGCTTAAAGTTTGTAACTAATTAAAAAAATAATGACAGAGTGAAACATAATTATTTCTTCTATGTTGGTTTTTAAACTACTACATTCACACAGTCAGTGGAATCATAAAACAAAGTTGACAGATCTGTTCTCCTTAGTTTAGGTTTCCACTATCTAGGAATGTTGTTTGCTGCCTATATATGTAGAGCATGATAGCTATATGTGTTATAAAAATACATTTTCCACGAGTTTGATCTCAAGTACATGTTAATGTTATTGTCGCTTGTTACAGAACAAGCACTCACTTTATTCTATTTAATATTATGTAACAAGATTAAAACACATGAGAATGTTTTGGTTCAAGCTTGTTGATCTTAATAGCCTAATGACACTACTTTTAATCTGATTTTAGCAACATACTAAAAGTCAACATACTTCATTCAAATGACATCACATTAAACATATGTTTTCCCAAAAGTCTTTGTGTATGGAAAAGAGAAATAATTTAACTACAACAAGCACATTTCCAATATTTTTAGCATTCCTAACAATTATCCATCTGTCATTGCACTTCCCAACATAGTCACATTAAACTTTTGCTAAGGGGAAACCATTTTGATAAAACACAACGTGATTATAAAGTTTTACTTCTTACCATTCCTGTCCCCTGTTCTTTCCAAAAGTATGGTTTCTTACAACAGATTTAATATAAAAATTGCCATTTATATCTGGAGAAATTCTGTCCTTTTTAAAAATCATTACCTTTTGGTTCATGTTACCTTTTTCACTTTGAAATTACAGCAGCTCTTGTCTTTGATGACTATATTATTAATACTCCCAAAATACAACATAGTTAAGTTACACATATACAGCACTGAAGAAGTTCAGTTATATCACAGTATCTTCAGTTAAGCTATACTAAAAACAAGCAAACAAATAAAAACCATACCAACAACAACAAGAACAAAAAGAACAGATTTATTTTCTGGTTTCCTAGGATGGAAAAAAAAAAAAAAAAAAAAAAAACTGTTGCCTCTCATTCTCTTGGTGGTGTTAGTAAGACGTGAATTAATGGCTGATATCACCAGCTGACATTATCATACACCTACCTGTATATGTACATGTATATGTATATATATATATATATAATGTTCCAGGAAACATGCTAGAATGCAGTTCTTCACATAAATAACCAAATTCAGCAAAAAGAAATATCAAAAGAATTACTCACCCTGAGCTTGCAGGTTTGGAACTGGATCAAAAATACTCTATCCTGAGATCTAAGAAATACAAAACAAAAGCTATCTATCATCACTGGCAATGAACGGTTGGACAATAGATATATAGCAAAATGGGTAAATGATACTTCAGTGCTTCAAGTAATTAACATACGCATATAATACAGAGAAATCAATGAGTTAAAACATTACATGGTACACTCTGGATGTGTGTTGGGTTTACATGGCAAGGTTTTGGTAGTAGAGGGCTGCAAGGGTGGCCTCTGTGAGAAGAATCCAGAAGTTGCCCCATGTTAGATAAGGGCCAGTTCCAGCTAGCTCCGAAGGAACCTGCCACTGTCCAAAGCTGAGCAAATAAAAATTTGAGACTCTGTGAGACCAGATTTAAGAAATGGGAAAACAAACAAACAAACAAACAAACAAAAAGTGCTGCACAACAGCACCTGGGAGAGTGAGTTGTAAAAAGAGCCCTGTAGGCACCATGGTGACTGAGAAAAAGGAGGGGGAGGAGGAGCTCCAGGTGCCAAATCTCAAGTTCCCCAGCAGCCTGTGGAGAGGCCCATGGAATAGGCTGTGACCTTGCAGCCCACGGGTCCCATGGTGGAGCATATCTCTGTGTGACAGCTTGTGGAGGAGCCCACGGTAGAGCAAATAGATCTGGCCTTAAGGAGGCTGCAGCCTGTGGAGAGCACCCATTGGAGCAGAGGTTCCTCTGTGCTGCTCAAGCATAGGAGGTATAAGAGGGTGGATGGGGGGAAGCTGTTCTGGTAGTTTGTTTTCTTTGTCTCTCACTTCTCTAGCTTTTTAGTAATAGGTAATATATTTCTCTAATCTCCCTATGCTGACTCTATTTTGCCTGTGACAGTAACTGTTATCTCCCTGTCCATACCTGTCCCTGTCCTTGAGCCCTTTTCACGGTGTTTGCTCCCCCTTTCCCTTTGAAGAGGGGAGCGAGAGAGTGGTTGTGGTGGAGCTCAACTGCCCACCTGAGTAAAGCCACCACAGGTTGGTTGATGAAGCATGTTATACATTAGAAAGCAGCCCCCCAAAAAAGGCTAAACTTTGAAGGGTATTCATATCGTGCACACCTCTTCCCCCTGACCACCTCCTACCCCTCCTCCACACACACATTGTGAGGAAAATTTAAACTCTCCAACAGCTGAGAATTTGTGAATTTCTGCGGACAACAATAAACGCCATGCATATCTGGATACAATGGGTTCAGATTGTAAACCAGAGCAGTTCAAACTATGATTTGATAAGTTTATTTGAACATAAATAGCTCCTCTAGAAAATAAATTACTTAAGTGCTCAGAAGATAAATAGATAGATAAGAGAATTTTAGACTGCATTATAAGAATGTGGATCTAAGAATGAAATCAAAATAATCAAAGTAATAATAAGAAATGTACATTTAATGTCTGAAAGGAGTCAGTAGTCTGTGAAAACTGATGAAAGTGCATTGGAGTAAAAGCAAAAGAGAATCTGACTGGAGGTGGATGTTTGAAAATCTGGGGATGCAAAAATGCAATTTCTTCTATATAAGCAGAGGAATAAAACAGATTACTACAGTACATCTCCTTTATAAGCATCAAATACAAATAATTCATCACTGAATTAAATTTCATTTTATGAAACTGGATGCATTTCTTCGTAATTGCTAAGATTTTTTAAATTTATCAATACTATAACCATGGTTATGCCATTAATAAGGCATGAGGTTACCCATTAGCTTAATAAGAAAAATCAAAAATTGATTTTCCTGCAGCAAATTAGTTTCCAGCTTTTTCTCTACACACATTTTTCCTCTTTCTAGTACAACATTAATGAAGATTAATGATTGAAATTTAAGATCTTGCAAAGATCTTAAATTATTGTGTATCTCTAGAAGATACACAAAATCTAAATGTCTGTTTGAGTAATAGAACAGGATGTATATATATATATATATAAATCTGTATGAATATAACACTACTTTTAAGCTATTTTAACGTAATTAATACAGAAAGGAAGATTAAATGCTATATTGATAATCTGAGTGTTTTGGAGGAACTATGTATATCTCTCTAATATTCATGTAAGATAATTTAAGACATCCTATTATACTGAGACTGTCTTCACAAGCAGTTGTATAGGACCACTAACAAAATTAACACAGGTGAAAAAATGCAATTTAAACCCAAGTCATGTAAACAATTCTAAATTCATTTGTGGTTCACACCACCTTCTCCTATTTTGTTATTTTGAATATATATGGAGAAAAAATACTAAATATTTTGGTACAGTTTTAACCCATGTAAAATACAAACAAAGAAAAACACCATTTTGATATTTTACAAAAAGATTACATAAATCTCAGTAGAAAGTGAGATTTGTATGACAGGTGAAATTTATTTTTAAAAACAAGTAATGAAATAAAAGTAGCTAAGTTTCCAATGAAATAGCTGAATAATTTATTTACAAATTGTAATGAAACATAGCAAACGCAAGTAAAAATCATGTGTTAAATATTGTGAAATGCATGACTAATAGGAAATGAAGTTCTGCTTATTAAGCTACATATGTGAATGCAGATGAAACTCCCATGGAATAATGCACCAATAAAGGTTGTCAGATAAGGTAGCACAACAGTTCGATAGCTCCACATTTGTCTCTCAGAAAAAAAAAAAAAAAAAAAAAAAAGTATTCAATTGTATAAGGAAAAGTAAACCAATTTTTCAAGTGAGGTTTTCTTTTTGCTTCTGTGATGAAATTCTACTTAGAAACAACAACAATAATAATAAAGTAAAATATTTATTCCTGTATCTAGGTTAAAATAAGTTCCTTCTTCCCCCTCTATGTGTCATAGATGTTTTTAGAAATAGAGTGGAAAGTAGAATGAACAATTTCTGGCTAACTAATTCTTATGTTCACATTTCTATGATCTTTTCACAGTTCTTGTCATTTTTTATTAAGATTAATTAATTAACAAATGATTAAAAATTGTTTTAATAAGACAGTCTAAAAGCACAAATGGGATGAATGGAAGATTATAAATACTGTAGATACTGTTGTAGGGATAGCTATGCAAACTGCTTCAGTTGGGCATCATAGCATGTGACATGCATATCTTCAAATGTAAAACTTATTTTTCAGTGTGTATTTTTTTTTGATTGCTGATGGCATAAAAAAATATTTTTGCAACATCTGTTTTGAACGCTGGATTTTTTTATTATTTTTAAATTAATTAATTTAATTGATTTATAATTTAAATTAATTATATAAATATTTATTATAATATTTAAATATAGTATATAAATATTTATATTAATTAAAATAAATAATTTAATTTAATTAATTAATTTAAATTTTATTATTTTTAAATTAATTACAAATTTACATTTCTATATGCAGCAAAATATGTTGGAAAAGGAAAAAAAAAATTGATTTTGATTTAAAATTTTGAAAAATATTCCGACTGTAAACTAGAAAATTTTGGTTAGCAGTACTGAACACTGAAGGAAAAAAACATCATTTGGGATTAGAAAACAAATCAGGCCCGGGGTCTCCCCAGGCAAACTGTCATATTTTGAATTTTAAGAAAAAAAAAAAAAAAAAAAATTAAACAGATACTGAATCTGTAAACGTGAAGCTAAGTGGACCTACTAAATATCATCAGTGAACCCTACTATATTTTTTCTTGTTATTTTTCTAGTATAAACTAACTTAGTTATATACTCTGTGTAATGGTGCATTTACAGATCAAGTTAGATATACCAGATAAAAGATCAAAAATCTCAGAAAACTGTTATTAAACCGGAATCCCCAAATGCTCTCTATTTGTAACACACCACATTAAGTAACTCCACAGTCTGAACTTAATCTACAAGTTTAACAATTTATGTCTTCATATCATGACTCTTAAAAGATGTTCCAAAAATGTTTAGCCTGTGAATGATCTTTGAATGGTACTACAAATAAAACTGAGTTTCTTAATCTACAGAATAAAGGTCTGTGGAGGGTGATCACCACTCTAATCCTTGCCTGGAAAACTTCTAAGTGTATTAAATCAGTAGGATTAAAGTGTATTAAATTGTAGGATAACAAACATCAAACATAATCCTGCATTGTGAACTGAAATATTGATCAGGGAACGTCACAATCTTTTTTTTTTTTTTTTCTTTTTTTTCTTTTCACAATCATTCCTTCTTCATAAAACAGTCTTAGATTTTTCAGCTTTTTTAACTCAAGTTTTGGTAGTTTCAATTAATATTCCTCATATGCATTAAGTGGTGTATATCAAAAGGGCTTTTCTTTTTTACTAAGGATTATGTCTGTGTATAAAAACAAAGTGTCGTTAAACTACTTCATTTATTGTGTTGGAAGCAAATTAATCACACTTTAGAGAGAACAGGAACCTTATTTCCTGAAAACAATTTGGTTTTCATTTAAGTAAAAAGTGATTTATTCTCTAAGATTATACTCACAGCTACATTTTTAGCTAATTCCTAATTTTGTGTGATGTTTCTTAGCAATTTTTTAAAGGATTCTTTTTCCTGATTTTCTTTAAATTTTTTGCAAGACCTCCATTACCTGCAGTCATCACAATTTTAGAAAACAAGGAGGAACGTATTATCGAGAAATAATCCTTTATTCTGTTGACTTTATCACTTAATTAAAAATCATTGATAAGAATGATCATTAGCTAAACAGACTATTGTATTTTCAAATTCCTTTATAACAGCTATTATTTAAAGGCATAATATAAACTTACAAGAGGTAACAACTACTATAGGATGACTCAGTATTGGGACTACAGCAACAGGGTAGAAAAAAGAGTGAGACATATAAGAATTCTGTTTAATGCTTTTTAGACTTGTAACATATTGTAACAAGGCATTGAGAACAAGCCTTAAATTTTTTATGACGATCATCAAGAGAAAAAAAAAAAATCCATTTGGAGCACAGTTTTCTGACATTGTTTTTTTATTGTTTTACCTTCTTTTCATTGTCATTTATTTGTGAAAAGGTTGCACTAACCATGAACAAACAGATGTTTGTTTACTTATTGACAGTTGAATTCAGTTCCAGGAAAAATGTCCAAAACCATCTTTCATTCTCATGCAAAGTATGAATGATCAAATAGTATCCTGAAATATCCACAACAAAATGAGAGTGTAATTCAAGCAAGCAGGCTGTAACTGAGATAGGATTTTTTTTTTTTTTTTTTTTTTTTTTTTTTTTTTTTTTCTGGTATTTCATCCCAGTGGAATTATTTTTTTGACACTATTTTATTTAATTTTTGTTTGTTGAAAAATATTTCTGGGTAAGACCAAATCCATCTCCCTCTCTGTTCCCTTAAAAAAAATAATATTTTTGGAGAAAGAATATGATGCAAAAGAGATGGATGATATCCTTGTAGATAATTCTGTTAACCTAGTTCTCCTACAACTGGACACAGATTTAAGTGCAACCTACAGTAAGAGTACATTTTGTTTAGGACTTCTCCATCATTTTACCTATTAACTGTGTTGCCTTCATTTGAAAAACACAGTTCTTATTTATTTCCAAATGTATTTTAGATCCACAGACTTAGAATACTGCACTACTTTTCCAACAACAACAAAAATACTGCTGAATGAAAATCTTTATAAATCTGTTCAATTTTCTTGAAATAAAATGAAAAATGCCCTCTGAAGGAATAATAATAATAATAATAAAGTAAATTTTATAATCCCATTTTCTTAATCTCTTGAGGGAATATTCTGGTTTACTGCAAAATGCAGTTTTATATAAATTTCAAAGCCCACAAATTCAAGAGTTTATCCAATTCATTTATTTTATGGAGATTATCTTCATAATAACGTACATAAACTCATTGGCAGGTAATCTATTCTTGTATACAATACCTCTTTTTCCCGGTCTTCTGAGTATCAACTTTAGCAGAATATCCAGTTTTGTTGCCAAAACACTGCAGTTTAGTCTTCCCTCGGGACTTCCCAATAGACTCTATATTTTATAGAACACTATTATCAAATGATTTCTAATAAAAGATGTCTTTTGTTTGCAGCATTACTTCCATATTTTCTTGTCTGTATGTGGACTGGAAGGCTGCATATGGACTTGAGAGCAAATGTTCTCTACCTTCTCCCTAGTAGTCTTAATACCTACATACACACTCTAGGCTCTGTACTAATAATTTATTAGTATGAAACCTCACTTTCCTCTCAGGTGCTTGCTACTAGAAGCAAGCTGAGGTACATAGACCATGGTATGGGAAGATATTGTATGTTTAAAGAGCTCCTTAAAGAGGTAAAATATGGATAGATAGAGGCAATAGTGTGGAATTTATTATGGAGTTTTATTTGTTTGCTTGCTTTTTTTTTTCTCCTTTGCTGGACCTTTATTTGGCTGTGTTCAATTTTTGTGTTTCTACAGTCTACACAGTGGTTTCTGGTTTGTGACCATGTGTTTTGTGGTCTTGCATTTCTATTAAATACTATTGATTTTAGGTAAGCTCTCTAGTTTGCTAAGACTTTTTAAAATTATTAATTTATAAATTCTTATTAGCTTAATCCTGTCTTTCGGGGCACTTACAATCCTGCCTAGCTTTTGTTTGCTCTGTCATTAAATTTTGTATTTTGTGTGTTTGCTTGTTTTTTTTTTTTTATTTTTATTTTTATTTTTATTTTTATTTTGTAAATGCTGCAAAATAACAAGGCAAAAAGAGACCCCTGCGGGACCTCCAGTTGAAATGATTCATAATGATTTCTTGCTAACTGAAATTAATAATTCAGCTAAAGGTTACATCAAATTCACTTTTTACTGATATGTTTAAAGGGATGTAATGGCAACCTTTCCCCCTCCCAATACAAATCTAAGTACATCATATTTACATTTTGTGTGTGTGTGGAAATAATAATGTTTTACCAATACATTAAAAAAATCCCTTTAAGAGAAAAAGGTTTGAAACTTCAATAAAATCAATTCTTCTCCCCTAATTGACACCAGTGATAAACACTTTGAATTTTCCTCAAGCTACACCAATGTTAATACTTACTTTCAGCACAATTTTTTTATTTTTCAAGTCAAAGTTGCAGACAACTTGGCACTTTAATTGCACACCCCCTCATAAATGGTTATCTCTAAAAAAAATTTATGATAGCTTAAGAATGAACTCATGGGTCTTGGAGTACAGTTTATAATTTAAACATACAAATCTATCTTAATGTTATTTTCTATATATATTTATGCTCATGGAATTGATTAAAAAAAAATAATAATAATAAAAAAATAAGCTAACATACTGTAAAACCTGCAAGTATTCTACATCACTTTCAAGCCAGAGTGGTTTATGTTGGCTTAGTGTAGCATTTTCCATGTTTGACTCAAGATTTGTTAAAATGAGAAATTCTTGCTAACACTTTGAAATCATAAGAGACAGGTTTTCACAGAATCACAGAATTGTAGGGGTTGGAAGGGACCTCAAAAGATCATCAGGTCCAACCCCCCCTGCCAAAGCAGGTTTCTCAGAGCAGGCTGCCCAGGTAGGGGTCCAGATGGGCCTTGAATATCTCCAGAGAAGGAGACTCCACAACCTCGCTAGGCAGCCTGTTCCAGTGCTCCATCACCCTCACCATGAAGAAGTTCTTTGGCATGTCGGTGCGGAATTTCCTGTGCTCTATCTTGCATCCATTGCCCCTTGTCCTATCCCCACAAACCACTGAGAAGAGGTTGGCTATATCCTCCTGTCTCCCACACCTCAGGTATTTATAGACATTAATGAGATCCCCTCTCAGTCTTCTCTTCTCAAGGCTGAACAGACCCAGGTCTCTCAGCTTTTCCTCGTAGGGAAGATGCTCCAGGCCCTGTATCTTCTTTGTGGTCCTCTGCTGGACTCTTTCCAGGAGATCCCTGTCTTTTTTGTACCAGGGAGCCAATAAATGGACTCCATGAAAGGAGCTGCACATGAAAGGGCTGAAGTCCAACTGTATTTAGACAGTATTTTTTTGGATTTGCAAGTGCTGGATATTCAGTTATATTACCAGCAAGGTAACATACAGATATTATTGAAATTACTAATTTAATTATAAATAGTCTGTATAACAATATAATTATATTTACAGGGACTGCACATAAATTCTGATTAAGTAATTCATGAAAACTTTAAATGAAACCATTGAGGGGAGTTTTCTCTGATAAAAAAGTCTATAACATAATTTTATTGGTGAACAAACCAACAGTAGTGCAATTTTTAAAATTGTAGTTGAGAAGAATTACTGAGACTTCCCTAATGGAAGAACTGAATCCAAGTGTTTTATGAACCAGAAAGAAGCTGGTTATCGATACTTGTAGGTGAAAGCCATATAACAACATCTGAAGGTTACTAGAGGTTATTACCACACTAGCACCTAATGGTTAGTTATTAGAGAAAAGGCAGATTTGATACCACTGAATGGTCTATTTTCAGATAAAAGATCAAACTGTTAACAGCACCATTATCATATAGCATAAGTTATTTATGCATCATTATGTCTCTATCCACTGAGCCATAAAATCAACTAAATCGTCAAAAATAAAAATGGACAATTTAAACATTTGATCTAAGATTTCAGATTATATGCTGATCTTTTTTTTTTTTTTTAAGACTTTCTACCACCTAACTTCAATAATCTTTAAAGCCAATAATCTGCTGGAATAGCCGGATAGATAAAACACATAAAAGAGATTAGCTTTCACAACTTCATTGTACTTAATGTTTTTGTTTGTTTGTTTGTTTGTTTTAAGCAAATCTAAAACTTCACAGAATCACGTAATTGTAGAGGTTGGAAGGGATCTCGAGATCATTGTGTCCAACCCCCCTGCCAAAGCAGGTTCCCTAGAGTAGGTTGCATATGTAGTCATCCAGACGGGCCTTAAATATCTCCAGAGAAGGAGACTCCACAACATCCCTGGGCAGTGTGTTCCAGTGCTCTGTCACCCTCACTGGGAAGAATTTCTTTGGCATCTTGGCGCAGAATTCCCTGTGCTCCATTTTGTGGCCATTGCCCCTTGTCCTGTCCCCACAAACCACTGAGAAGAGGTTGGCTATATCCCTCTGTCTCCCACACTTAAGATATTTGTAAACATTAATAAGATCCCCTCTCAGTCTTCTCTTCTCAAGGCCCAGGTCTCTCAGCCTTTCTTCACAGGGAAGATGCACCAGGCCCCATATCATCTTTGTTGCCATCCACTGGACTCTTTCTAGGAAATCCCTGTCTTTTTTGTACCGGGGAGCCCAGAACTGGACACAGTACTCCAGGTGAGGCCTGACCAGGGCAGAGTAGAGGGGGAGGATCACTTCACTGCTGGCCACACTCCTTTTTGTGCACGCCAGAATCCCAATGGCCTTCTTGGCCACCAGGACACACTGCTGGCTCATGGTCAACCTGTCATCCACCAGGACCCCCAGGTCCTTCTCCTCAGAGCTCCTCTCCAGCAGGTCATCTCACAGCCTGCACTGATACATGCGGTTGTTCCTTCCCAGGTGCGGGACTCTACACTTGCTCTTGTTAAACCTCATTTGGTTTCTTCCTGCCCAGCTCTCCAGCCTGTCCAGGTCTCTCTGACTGGCAACACAGCTTTCTGGTGTATTGACCACTCTTCCCAGCTTTACTTGCTGAGGGTGGACACTCTTCCCTCATCAAGGTCATCAACGAAGATGCTGAACAAGACCGGACCCAGCACTGACCCCTGGGGAACACCACAGTCACAGGTCTCCAGCTGGACTCTGTGCCGCTGATCACCACCCGCTGAGCTCGGCCAGTCAGCCAGTTCTCAACCCACCTTACTGTCCACTTGTCTATCCCACACTTTCTCAGCTTTGCTAGCAGGATGTTGTGGGACACAGTTTCAAAAGCCTTGCTAAAGTCAAGGTAGATGACATCCACTGCTCTCCCGTTGTGAACCCAGCTGGTGATGCCATCATAGAAGGCTACGAGGTTGATTGAGCATGATTTCCCCTCGGTGAATCCATGCTGACTACTCCTCATAACTTTGTTCTCTTCCAATTGCTTGGAGATGGTATCCAGAACAAGCTGTTCAATACCTTTCCAGGGACACAGGTGAGAGCAACTGACCTGTAATTTCCTGGATCCTCCTTGCAGACCAGAGTGACATTGCCTGTCTTTCAGTCTTCAGGCACCTCTCCTATTCTCCAGGACCTTTCAAAGATAATAGAAAATGGTTCAGCGATCACCTCTGCTAACTCCCTTAGCACATGTGGATGCATCTCATTGGGACCCATGGATTTGTGTGCGTTGAGCCCACTCAGACGCTCTTGAAACACTCCTGTGTCAACCATGGGGTAGATCTCCACTTCTCAGACTCTCTCCTCCCTCCAGGGTCCAGGAGTCCCGGGAGGCAGGGGGGGGGGTGTAGTCTTTGTAGTAAAGACCAAAGCAAAGAAGGCATTGAGTATCTCCGCCTTCTCAGTGTCCCCTGTTACCAAGACTCCCCCGCCCCTCCCCCCCCCCCCCCCCCGTCATTCAGCAGGGGACCCACATTATCTCTAGTCTTTCTTTTACTGCTAACGTACTTAATAAATAAATAAATAAACTTCTCATTATCCATTATCTCTTTTGCAAACTTCACCTCCAGGTGGGCTTTAGCCTTCCTGATCGCATTCCTACAGGCCCTGACAACACTCCTATACTCATCCCAAGAGGATAGGCCCTTTTTTTTACATTACATAGACCCTTCACTTCCTTTTGATCTTTTTGATGAGCTCCTTGCTCATCCACACAGGTCTCCTGCCCCCTTTCCCTGATTTCCTACTCTTTGTGATACTCCGATCCTGAGCTTGAAAGAAGTGCTGTTTAAATGTTGCCTAGCTCTTACAAGCACCCTTGTCTTCTAGCAGTCTAGCACATGAGATACCCCCAAGCAGGTCCCAGAAGAGGTTGAAGTTGGCTCTCTGAAAATCCAGGGTAGCAATCCTACTTTTTGCCTTACTTCTTCCACCAAGTTCCATCTTGAACTCCACCATCTCATGGTCACTGCATCCCAAGCTGTCCCCAACATTCACATCCCTAACAACCCCATCCCTGTTGGTAAGAACAATGTCCAAAAGCACCCCCTGCCTCGTCGGTTCCTCCACCACCTGTGTCAGAAAATTATCTTCAATGCATTGAAGGAGCCATTTGGCCTGCACGTGCTTGGCTGAGTTACTTTCCCAACATATACCTGGACAATTGAAGTCCCCCATGAGAACCAGCGCCTGTGATTGTGAGGCTACTACTGATCTGGTGACCTGTAGTACACCCCCACAACAGTGTCACCCATACCAGCCCACCCATTAATTCTCACCCACATGCTCTACACTTGTCCTTCACCCTCCCCCAGGTGGAGCTGGGTATACTCTAATTGTTCCCTCACATAAAGGGCAACCGCACGCCCTCGCTTCTCCAGCCTGTCTTTCCTAAAAAGGACATAGGCCTCCATGACACTGTTCCAGTCACGCAAACTGTCCCACCATGTCTCTGTGATTGCAGTGAGATCATGGCCCCACATCCGTACACAGATCTCGAGCTCCTCCTGTTTATTTCCCATGCCTCGTGCATTAGTATACAGGCATTTTAGGGAAGCAGAAGGCTCAGTTATCCCTAGAGGGACACAAGAGTCCCATTAGGTGAGAAACCCATAGTATGGATATGTCTTTGGACGTGTAAATGAGAGCTCAGTATGCATACCTAAACTGACTATTGACTTATCAACGAACATAGGAAGAACCAGTAGAAACAAATGTGCATACTCACTTTAATGAGTTCTGAGAAATAGTGTGTATATATATGTATATATTATTTTTATTTTGGAATTGGAATGAATATGTATGTTGTGATTTTATACAGGCCCTGTAACTTGGACAACTCAGCACACACACTAGGTGGTGAGATCCTTTGTGCATCCAGCACCACAATTAAAGAATACCTGCTTTCTAAAACTCCAAATGGAGTCTTAGAGAGTTTCTTTGACTGACTTTTATGGTAACAGTACCATAAAATGGGGACATATCCTATTAACGTGTTCAAATGACTAACATGAAAAACATATTGTGCATTGTTTTGGATGATGTGTTGTGTAATATATATATATATATATATATCTTTGTCCATTTAGAATTAATAATAATGATGATCACAGACTGATGATTACAAACTATTTTATCACATGTTCATTAGAACAGCTAGAAATAAAGAAATGTGGTTTATGTACCTGCTGTAAACAGGGACCAGAAGACTGCTCTGTCAGACATCAAACAGTTTGCAGTCTGGAGCTTAGAAAAATGACTTGGTGTTATACAAATCAAGATAAATTTTCATTTGGGAATGTAGAAGCTTGACTTTTATTTGGTAGTTTGTGGGGAAAAAATAAATGCAAAGAACTAGTTTATGACATTGTTGCAGTTATCAGAGCAGTAATGGGTCTTTTATCAGTTTGACAAACATACAGAATGAAAAGACTCATATCTCTGCTGTATCCAGTTCAATGTAATTCAAAATCCCAAGGATTGTGACTGGAATTTGCATTTTGCTCAGCTATGACCTGTCCCTGTGTCTTACTGTAAACAATTTTTTCACATTCTCTCTGAACAAGTATATACTTCAACAATCCACAAGCCGTGCAACTGAATTCCTGTTTCTTGGATGTCTCCTTCATTTATAATTCATTCTTTTTCACAGTGGAAAATTAAACATATAATTGTAATCAATTATGTACTTCAGGTGCCTTACAAGAAGCTTTTATGTCCATTTCTCTGGGTTAAAACCTAAGGTGTTTGTCATCATCATGTGAAACCTCCCTCGGGGTACTGCTTAAATGAAGGAAATCTTGACTACCTCTTACTGATTACATAAATTACATTTAAGCCGGAAAACAATGAAACAATAAACAACCTTTGACACATAACCACCATGATATTCACACTTCTGTAAGACATTGAACATGGGTGCCAGGATACCAGCAAGTGACAGAAACCCTTGTGATAGCTGGTAACAGATATTAGATACGGAGAGACTCACAGAAATCACCCCAGAGCCACGTCATTGGTGTAGGCCAACTACTTTACAAGCAAAGCGAAACAAGAATTTTGTGGAATACACACACCCACAGGTATTTAACATAGTGTCAACATGCAGACACAGGGATCCGGGGCTAGTTGACCTGTTAACATGAATATCCTGCACCCAGGACTCCACTAATGAGCCATGCTGGGCCACAGCTGCTGATAACCTGTCTTGTGTGGGTGCGATGGGTGGTTGGGCTGTAGAATAGAAATGTTAGAAGAGAAAGTGCAGTCCACCAGCTGTATAAGTCCTGTTTAGGAAATTCATCTCAGATCATATGCTACTTGCTCATTTGCTCCTGCAGTTGTTCTGCAGCATTCTGCATTACATTATTAGAGGGAGATGAAGCAGGTGCTCCATTTTTCAGATATTGCTCAGGATTTTCTTGTCACAGCTTGAATGTCTCAAAGGACAGAAGTTTTAGGAAACTTGTTCTATCACCCATGAGCTGAAAGAAGTTATTATTATTATTATTATTATTATTTGTTTTTTTGTTTGTTTGTTTGTTTTGTTTTGTTTTGTTTTTTCCTAGTATCTGGCTGATATTTCTTGTGTTACACTTTATTTTATTTGATTTGATTATTAATATACTTGCACTGTGAAATATTGAGCAGCATCTGGCTATGTCTTCCCTTTATCATTCCATCAGGTATCTGTGTACACCAGTAAGTCCCTCCTAGCAATGCTTTTCTTCCCCATGCTGCACAGACCAGGCTCCAGCCTGGAGATCCAGATCACCAGATCCAGATCACCTCAGTGGCCTCCATGAGACTTGCTTCAGTACAGTGTCCGTCCTGTACATGAGACACTTAGGCTGGGAACAGCATACAGGTTGATAGCGACTGGGCAGGTTGCCTCAATGGAAATGTTGTCTGCTTCCTAGCTTTTAAGCTAAGGATGTGGTGGGGGCTTCTTTACTGCCCAGGGACACTGATGCCTTTTGGTCAGCCTGTTGTCCCTGGGGTCCTGAGGTCTTCTGTGCTACTTCCAGCCAGTCATTCCTGACCTGTCCTGCTGCAGGACTTTGTCCATCTCAGGGTGCAGGCTTTGCCCAGGGTTTTTCCTGGGTTGCCCAGGAAGGTAGTGTAGTTATCATCCCTGGCAGTGTTTAAGGAAAGGTTGGATGTGTTACTTATGGACATGGTTTAGTGGATAATATTGGCAGTGGGGGGATGGTTGGACCAGATGATCTTGGAGGTCTTTTCCAATCTTAATGATTCTATCATTTGCATTTGCTTCTGACGTTTATTTTCTTTGATACTTTGAAGAAAAATGAATTTTCTGAAATTCTTCCAAATTAATCCACCAAGGCCCCCAGCAATGAAATCTGGGAATATTCTGAATGTATATATAATAGCCTTAAAAACAAGCAAACAAACAAAACCAAACAACAAAACCAACCAACCAGAAAAAAACACAACAACAAAAACAAACAAAAAACAACAACAAAAAATATTCAAGTCCATTTTGAACTTCATAAATGTAAATTTAAATAATGAAAACTAAGCTAACGGTCCACAATCAAACCTTAAATGCTGAAGTTATTAATTCATTGTTCACTGAGTGTTAAAGAACTTATATGCAGAATTCTCACTTTTATAATTGCAGTACATTTTCTCTGGTAGCAGATATTCTGTCTGTGATAACTACTGCTATACTCATTTTAGCATTTTTAGTAAGAGAAGTAAAAGCCTTCAGTTTAGGCTTAAATATTCCCAAAATATTTCTTAGTAATATCATATGCATATAAACTAGTAAATGTCAAATACCTTAACCTATTATTTTCATTTTTCCACATGGGAAACTCTTAGAAAGATTGTGTAAGACTTTGGGAAAAATTATCCAGCACATTAAAAAGCACATTCAAGTTAAAAAATATATAAATAAATACAACCAGGTGTAGTGAAATTATTTACATGTCAAAAATGTTCAGGAAATGTTAGGCTCCACTTATGAGTTCTTTAAAGCTATTTTTCTTACAGGAATATAAACTGGTTAGGATTTACTGAATACATTGAGAGCGTACATGAAGAGCTCCATCATAAACCATCAAGTGCTGCTTGACGATTTAGATAGATATAGGTGAAGAATAGCTTTGAAGTTAGACATGGAACCATCCAGTAAGCTCCCATTTAAGCTTCATTGATTAAATGATGTGTGATTAGGAGATGTTGAATTCATGAATGAGTTTACTAGTTTACCATCCACAATAAGGGATGTACTTCAGCACCAGTGGTTCAGCTGTCCCTCTGATTCTTTGTCTTCTAGCAAATAGAAACCTGTAAATACAGCTGTGCAGTAATAATGGCAGTCTGCCACACATGTATGCCCCTTCAATTGTTTCCAAGAGAAGCAAGGTCCCTGCAGTCTTATGATCACTCTATGCTTTCAGTTGAGATGAAAGGAAATAGATGAAAATGTGGCATATTCCCCTTTACAGCCTGCACAGTTATTTTTGAAACACATGATGAACTCTTCCACCCTTCTTCATAACTGATATGCATTACAAATTAATCACAAACAAATGTACTTATCTCTCTGAGGGTCCTTAAAATAGAGGTAAATTCACATAAATACAGTATGTAGAAGTACTATGTATCACACTCAACTATTTCTTTATAACTTTTTAAATTCTTTTTAACTATCGAAGCATTACATGCAGAAATGGGTAAACATATTATAAACTAATATTTTTTTTTGGATTATGGAGTTTTTTATTTGGTTTTGTTATTTATTTTTATTTTTTAAATAACAAATATTTATTTGTTATTTGGTTTATGGAGTTTTCTGCTATGGAAAAAATCAGGTGGTAAAAGAGATCATGTCTTTACTCTTTGCATAGCCTATACATAGATAAGAGAAACAGACTAATCCAAATAACTAATCACATAATACTCTAGATAGCATTACTGTTAGTTTCCATTTTGTCTACTTCTTCAGTTATAAGAACAAAAAACAAAACTGAAAACAAACCGTCAATCAATCATTAAAACAGCAACAACAACAACAATAAAACCCCAGGAAGTCAATGGATTATATCATGTTTACTTGTAAAAAATTAGAGCAACAATATTTGCATGCAAATACACATCTGTGAAAGATCAGAGATTATCAACAGATTATCTACTTGTTATCTTTTAAAATCAAACATTAGGAGGTGAGTTTTTTTTTTAATAATATTATTAGTATTATTTAAATACTAAAAAATATCTGTTTGCTAAAAGGAGACCATTTGTTCTTAAACAGATATAGCTAAATACTTTCCCCCCACTTTTTTTTTTTTTTTTTTTTTTTTCTTTTTCAAATTTTCTTCCTTCTTCCCTTTCTGGAAGTATCAAAAGGAAGCAAAGCAAAGTAGCTGCATTGTGGGAGATGACAAAATTACTTCAACATGGATATTTTGATTTTATTGGAGTGTATGTTTCTAACTGACAAAATGTGTTTTAACGATGCATTATAGAATGATGTCCATTACTGACGGTCATTTATCATTCTGTGTGAAAAACTCATTCTAAGAGAAAGAATAAAATAAAATAAAATAAAATAAAATAAAATAAAAATAAAATAATAAATAAAATAAAATAGAATAAAATAAAATAAAATATTGCTTAACAGTCCAGAAAATTATTTTACATTGCAATCATGCATAATAAATGACATAATGGATGGAACTATTCAAGTAGATTCTTTTACCCAGACAAATGTCAACGTTGTCAGCTACTTATTTCCCTATTAGGCAGCTATTCTGTTTTGTTTGTTAACAGTTTTCTGAATAAGAATTCTGAAGGGAGTTAGTGAGGTACTCTATTAAATGCTGTGTTTTCACAGTGTTTTGTATCATTTTCCAATATCAGCAATACTATCTCACAGTTAGAGTAAAAATATTCGTTACGTTTTCTATTAAGAAAGAAGTCAGATAGAAGAGAATACATCTAGTACTTGAATGCAGACCCTCTGCCCATAACTTTATTAGTAAAGGTGAATAACTAATTAATAACATTTTTAGTTGGAACAATTTATACTCATTACGCCTTTCCTTTACAACTTTGAGTTAGTCTCATAATTAATTTTTATGCAATCAAGTTTTACACTATGAAAAGACTGATACATTTTATAATATTGCACTGTCCAATATAATATCGAGGCTTACTATCTGTGGTAAACTCAGACGATCATCTAGATATAATAAACTTATAAAAAGATTGTAAACCTTTTCTGGCTTAATTCTGTGACATCATGAAAATATACAGGTAAATATGTGTAATAATATGTCCATGTGTGTTTCAGGCATGGGGCATCATCTGTTGTTAATAATATGACAAAAACAAAACAAACAAACGCAGTTCATGGATGTTGTGTTGTTTCCAACCTAGTTCTTGTCAGTTTCAAGAAAAACATAGCTATTTCACAGTTATTAAGATAGACATGTACTAAAGAAGAGGTAAACAGAGCTTCTCAGCTTTTGGTCAATAGTCTTGCTCAGAAAATGTTTTAGGCTTCTCTGTGGTCTTGGTGAAGTTTCCTACTTTGTACTTTTTTTTTTTTTTTTTCTTTGTCTGTTGTGCAGAAATGAAACTGTTCCCAAGTGACTGTTGTGGGACATTTTGTAGCATAATAATCAACTTGCTCTGTGATTTATTGTCCAAATATATCTTAATATTCTTATATTTATTTTCTCACTTGTCTTTTTCTTCATATGTAATCTTCCTGATTCAATTATAAATTATTTGGGCAGAAAATCTCTACTGTTCATTTTTTTATAAGTTTTATTCTCTACCCTCGTTCTCTTAATTTTGGGGCAAATGTATTGACCATTTCAAAATGAAAGGGATGAAAATCTGCTTAGATATGGTATTTAAGATTCATGTGATTATTATTTACTTGATTTAGATATTTTATCAGATATTTAGGACAATAACATTATTGTAAAATCATCCTCATTGAAAAATAGCTGTTTTCTTGTGTTTAGACAGAGTTTGAATATGTTTTAACTTGTGACCATTGTATATTTTCCTGTGACAGGGCCCCACTAAACACTGTAGACACTGGTCCACTCTTCTTAACTGTAGACACAGTAGACACTGGTCCACTCTTCTTAACTGACTCTTCAGCTTTACAAAAGACAGGTGGTACTTGATCTCCTTGTATGTCAAGGTGATGCCCTTAGTGGCTGAGAGAAAGACTGTGGATGT
>NC_048926.1:31918352-31956221 GCF_011077185.1 Oxyura jamaicensis
TATGTCAAGGTGATGCCCTTAGTGGCTGAGAGAAAGACTGTGGATGTTGTCTACCAAGGCAAAGATTTTGACACCGCTTCCTACAGCATTCTGGATAAATTGACTACTCGTGGTTTGGACAGGCATGCACTTTGCTTGGTAAAAACAATGGATGGGTGGCAGGACCCAAAGAGGTGTGGTGAATAGAACTGAGTTGTAGGCTGGTCACTAGTGGTGTCCTCCAGGGCTCAGTACTGGGGCCAGTTCTCCTTAATCTTTAGCAATGGGAACAAGGGAATCCAGGACACCCTCAGTAAGTTTGCAGATGACTCCAAGATGGGCAGGAGTGTTAATCTGCTTGAAGGTGGGAAGTCTTTACAAAGGGATCTAGATAGACTGGATCAATGGGCCAAGGCCAACTGTATGAAGTTCAGCAAGGCTAAGTGCCAGGTCCTACACGTGGTGCACAACAACCCCATGCAATACTACAGGCTGGGGAAAGAATGTCTGTAAAGCTGCCCAGTGGAAAGAGACCTGGGAATACTGGTTGATAGCTAGCTGAATATGAGCCAGCAGGGTGCTCAGGTGGCCAAGAAGGCCAACAGCATCGTGGCTTATATGAGAAATAGTGTGGCCAACAGGATAAGGGAAGTGACTGTCCCCCTGTACTCAACTCTGGTGAGGCTGCACCTCAAATATACTGTGTTCAGTTTTGGGCCCCTCTCTACAAGAGGGACATTGAGGTGCTGGAGCATGTCCAAAGAAGGGCAACAAAGCTGGGAAAGAGTCTGGAGACAAGTCTTAATGAGGAGCATCTGAGGGAACTAAGGTTATTTAGCCTAGAGAAAAAGAGGCTGAGGGAAAACCTTATCACTCTACAACTACCTTGGAGGAGGTTGTAGTGTGGTAGGGGTCAGTTTCTTCTCTCAAGCAACAAGGTAGGACAAGAGGAAATGACCTCAAGCTGCACCAGGGAAAGTTTAGGCTGGATTTTAGGGAAGACTTCTTCACTGAAAAGGTTGTGAGGCATTGGAAGGGGCTGCCCTTGGAAGCAGTAGAGTCACCATCCCTGGAGGTATCCAAAAGACATGTAGAAGTGGTGCTTAGGGACATGGTTTTGTTGTAGATTTGGCAGTGCTAAGTTAATGATTGGACTAGATGATCTTAGAGGTCTTTTCTAACCTGAAGGATTCTATGATTCTATGAGATCCCTCTGAGGTTTCTCTTCTTTAGGTTCTCTCAGCTCTCTCAGCCTCTCCTCACATGACAGATGCTGAAGTCTCTTTGTCCCTTCACTGGGCTAACTCCAGTATGTCCACCTATCTCTTGAAGTGGATTGCTCAACAGATGTGCTGTGTTTCTGTGACCATTGCCTATTTTCCTGTGACAGGGCACCACTGAATACAGCCTGTTCCACTCTTCTTAACTGACTCTCTTCACTCTCTCCTCTCTTTGACTTGAGGATGGACACCATTCTTTGAGAAAATGAGACCTCATTAAAAACATGAAATATTTCACCCTAAACCACCTGGTTTAGGAAGACCTTTGGGAAGAATCACCTTCTTTGATCTGCTGGCAATTCTAATGCAGCCTAGGAGGCTGTTTGTCTTCTTTTTCCCAAGAACAGGTTTCTTGTGCATGGTCTACTTGGCTTTTCTCTAGAACTCCCGTGTGGTCTGTAAAGCTGCTTCCCAGCTGCTTAGTTTCCAGGCTGTGCTGGTACATGGGCTTAATTTTCCCCTGGGCAGAACTTTGCATTGTCTGGTGAACTTAAGTTATTTTGCTCTTGGCCCATTTCTACAGCCTGTCCAAGTCCTTCTGAATAGCAGAATATACATCTGTGTTATTCACTCATCATTCATACCATAACCCGATCCTCTGCAAACTTGTTAGAGAAGTGCTCTGTCCCATAGTCCAGGTCATGCAGACATTAAACATCCCAAGTGTTAAGAAGAGGTAGGGAACATCTCAAAACAGAAGGTGTGGAAGTCGGTTTGGATGGGGCATTTCAGGTTTATGAATTTATTATGTACTCTATTTGGTTTACATATTAGATTGCACAGCTAGGCCAACAACTTTAGTGTAAATTCAGAAAGGTTAAATAGTTGATGGTGTGTATGTAAAATTTCTATCATATCTCCAACTGTACTATTCTGTTTTAACAGGTAATAGATTAATAAATATCGTAGTTATCAGGTATGAAAAGGATCAATTTTATAAGTGAATACACTACTAAAAGAGAGACTCGAATACAAATTTGTTTTCACAAAAGTGGTTGTCTCAATGGAAAAAGATGAAAATCCAGTCTTAGATTTTCAGCATTCTATAACTCGAAAACAGATAAATAAAGCAATTATGCTCCAGTAATAGCACATTTTAGGTTTGCAGAAATTTCTATTGTGTAGTCAGTAACAAGTAAGAGTATTTTAACATAAAACAAGAAATAATTAAAAATATGACCATTTATAAGCCGAATTTGCCAACCTCATTAATTTAACAACCTTTAGATTTATAATACTCTGTCCTGTAAAGCAAAATTAAATGCATGAACACATTTTTTCTCTCCATATTTCTGGGGCCAGAAGGATCAGAATTATCCAAAAGCATACGTATTTGTTCTGGGAACAAATCCAAACAAATAGCAGAAGCGTTGTGAATCTTGCAAGTGGATTATTATTATTATTATTTTTTTTCATTTATTATCTTTATTTGAGAGACAGCTTTCCTTTCTGTTTTAATTGATTGAAAGAGTTCTCACTAACTAAACATACTAAAAACATACAAACAGACAAAAAAATATTATGGCACTCGTCTATGAAGTATATGCAAAGGCAGTTTTAATACTGAGAAACGGAAATTATGTTCTCCACAGTGGCATTGTCAGAAACTGAAATCAGGCTCTTGCGAACCTGGCAAAGCCCATGCTGTTTATTTAAGTAACCCAAAAGAGTGGGGAAGGAATGGAGCATCTTTTAAAGAAATGGATGCTGTAATCTTGAAAGTGTATCTGCCTCACAATACTTCAGCAAGAGAAAAATACCTCTCACCATCAGCTTGGTAATGATGCTGAAACAAAGGTAGCCCAATATTAATGTTTAATGTGCTACTTCTAGATTATATATATGGAAATTAAGAACTCTAGAAACATCATGTTTAGGTCTTCTTTGCGTCTCCACGTTTTACTTTCTTTCTTGCATACATATGTTGGAGTATCCTTGTATTTTTTTTTTTGGATTCAAGAATGGACACCATGCTTTGAGAAAATGACAACTCATTATAAATAAAGAATATTTCACTCCTCAGAAATATTTCACTCTTCTGATAACTTGCCTGTCATTTCACAGCTCTAACACTGAACTCTATATGATAATTGTATTGATCTAAAATGACTGTCAACAGAGGAAGGGAATAAGTAGTTTGGGATTTGAGCTACCAGCCTTTCTTATACTTGAATCTTTTGGCAAGGCAACTGGAAGACATTTGGAAAATATACTTTAAGAAAACAACTCTCATAAGATAGTGACATATATTTTAACTACATTCATTTCTTTTTGGTGTTTAGAACCATGTTGAACCTGCAAAGAAAATCATTTGTATAATAGCCTTCCTCATACTGCAAAATAGCAGACTAGTACAACTGAAATGCCTCCATAATTCTTTTTTAGCCTTCCAAGCACATGTCTGCAGTAAGAAGCACTTTCCCTTAGTCCTTGGCTGGAGGTCTCTCATCAGCAGTTCACGACCTACAAATCAGAAAGGTAAACAGATCGCAAAATTTGTACTGTTAACCAACCGACCTAGGAGTTTGTAATTCTTTTTTGTTTGATTGGTTGGTTGGTTGTTTTTTTTTTGTTGTTGTTGTTGTTGTTGTTTGGTTGTTTGCATCTTCTCCTTCTCCAGGCATATTTGTTGTTTTCAAGCTTTGTGTTGCACAGTTTAGCCCAAAACTTTTGGTAGCTTTTAAAAAACTCTCAAACAATATTGATTGATTGAGAGTTTTTGAGCCTTATTGATTCATGAGTCATAGATTTCCTTGATGGTTTATTTTTGCATATGTATTACCTTAGTGTCAAAAAAAAAAAAAAAAAAAAAAAAAATAAAAAAAAAAGGAAACAAATACAAAATTTTTGAGATGAACATGCTAACTTATTTTTTATTATTATTAATTATCATAAATATAATAATTATTGTTATCATATTTTTGATTTCTCCTCTGATGCCTAGAGAAATAACTCTTCTATCCCAGATTGTATCTTCATTCTTAGCATCTCTAATTCCATTCAGGTTTCTGCACAAGGAGCAAAAAACAGATGATTAGACTAAATATGGTCTCTCTTCCTCAGGCATTTAACGATCCTGAAAAAAAAAAAATGTGAAAAGAAAGCTTTCTGTTCTCTATGGTATATTTCATTCTAGGACTGATAGTTTTAGTGTTCCTGAAATGAATGGCTTTTGCATGAGGTTGAAAAGAGACAAATTATCTCTCTAAAAGACTGCTATAAACTCATGGATGACTTTAGAGATTAAAATAAAATTCTTGAATTACATGCAGATGCTAGTCTGGAATAAGCAGAGGGCACAGGGTATGATCTGGGAGATGAACCTACCAATAGAAAAGGGAATTTTTTATGGCATAGAAATTTCAGATTATCTTGTTTTGACTGTATATGTTATCAAGAAAAAAAAAAAAAAAACATTTAAGAATAATACATATTATCAGCAATAGTACATTCAAACAGCTAGATGGACATTACATTTTTTTTTATTTTTTTTTTCCTTACTAAGCACTATCACATTTTCTGAAAGCTTAACTGCTCAATTAAAGTTTATTCTAATCTGTCTGCTCAATATCATGGCTTTCTAATGTTTGCTGTATCACTGAATTAAACAATGGGGATTTTGCCTAGTAAGAGCAAGATCAGACAATTTGGAAATAAGATGCCTAAGCTTCACTTAAGAAGTACAAAAAATGAAGGCTTTTCTTCATTTAGTCTCACTGGTCATGTAATACAGAGGTATAAATTAAGTGCATTTATGTTGATGTTCCATTAAGCTTAAAATAGGTCACAAGCCAGTCCAATTCACCATACGGTGTGAAAAGGTTATAGAACATATCTTTGTAGAAGCTATTTCCAGCCACTCAAAGGACAACAAGATGATTAAGGAAAAAGCAATTATCATGCAAAAAGTCCTCTTATAATAAGATGGCTTGATCTGTGGTTAAGGGAAAACCAGTGGATATTCTAGATACTAAATTGGCAAGATTCCCATAATATTCGTACAATCACATGGGTGAAATATGGACTACATAAGTGGACAATAAGATGTTTGGAAAATTGGCTGGATAGCCAGGCCAAAAGAATTGTGATGAGCCCAGCTGGGGATCAGTTAGAAGTGTTGTATCTCAGGGTTTAATTCTAGAACAAATACTGATTAATATCTTCACCAGTTACTTTTATGCGGGGACATAATGCACTATCAGTAAGTTTTTGAATGCATACTGAGGGGAACTGTAAATGCACTGGAGATTTTCATTGATTTACCTATTCAGAGGGACCTAGACAGGCTGGAGAATTGGGCAGAGAGAAATCTCAAGAAGTTCATCAAGTGAGCAGAAAATCCAGCCTCTGGGATGTAGCGGGACAGGCTGGAGCTGACAGCCTGAGAGCAGCTCTCCACGCCGCACCCTCCCTGCCTCTCTCCCCTCTCTCCCCCCCTCACCCCCCCCCCCCGACAGCGAGGAGAAAAAAAAAAAAAATCAGTGTCCTGGGAACAACAGCTTGGACACAACACAGCACTGTGCTGGACAAAGAAGCCCCCACATCCTGGGTTGCTCAAGCAAGTGGGCAGCCAGCAGGTCCAGAGAAGAACACTTTCCCATTATCCAGGGTCTGAGAGTTGTACCTGGAGTGCCCAGCCAGCTCCTACATACATGACAGACACTCATATTGGAACAAGTCCCAGTGAGGACCACAAGGATTATTGGTAGATGAGGCACAAAGTATCTGAGAGGCTTAGGGGTCTATTCAGTCTGGGAACAGACAGCCTTAATGCCTTTGACCTATGAATATCTTTGGATACCTAAAAGCCAAATTGTTCTCAGAGGTGTACAATGAACAATAAAAAGAGAAGGGATGTACTTTGTACACAAGGTAGTGTTAGATAGATAGGGTTGGGCATAAAGGGTTATAATGAATGGGGATACATCAGGCAGACAGACAGTCACTAGTGGGGTCTCTCAGGACTCAATTTTAGGGTCGGTTATCTTCAGTGTTTTTATAAATGATCTGCACATAGGACTTGAATGCACATTAGGTACATTTGTGAATAATACTAAATTAGGAAGAGCTGTTGACTCCCTTGAGTGTAGACAAGCCTTTCAGAGATATCTTGACAAATAAGAGGGTGGGCCACCAACCACATGAAGTTTAACAAGAGAAAGTGCTGGATTCTGCACCTCGGATGGGGTAGGCCTGGATATACAGACTGACTTGGGTATTAGAGGTTTGAGATCAGCCCTGCAGAAAGGGATTTAGGAGTTTTGCCATCATCAACAGCAAGATGAGTATGAGTCAACAGTGTGCTCTGACAGCCAGAATGCATAATTGTATCCTGGGGTGCATCAAGCACAGCAGTGCTAAGCAGTCAAGGAAAGTGAGTGTCCTTCACTACATACTGTGTTAGTGTGGCCTCACCTCTAGTACTGTTTGCAGTTTTGGGCACCACAATATAATAAGATTATAAAAATACTAAAGAGTGTCCAAAGGGGGGCAACAAGATGGTGAAGGGTCTAGAGAGCAGGATTTATGAGGAAAGTGACTTTATTCATCTTAGAGAAGGTTGAGTGGTGACCTCACTATGGTCTATAACTTCCTCATGAGGACAAGTGAAAAGGGAGGCACATCTCTTCTCTCTGATGAACAGTGATAGAACCTGAAGGAACAGCATGAAGCTGCATCAGGGTAGGTTCACATTGGACATTTGGAAAAGGTTCTTCATTGAGAGGGTGGTTGGACACTGGCACAGGCTCCCCAGGGAAGTGATCATGGCTCTTCTCCAGACATGTTCTTCCAGAGGACTGTGTGATTTTCTTTGGAATTGAAGTGAAGCTGACCCCACATTGTAGTTTCTGTGTTTGTTCCTTCTGAGCTTGCATTTTTTTCTCATTTGCATTTTTTCTCATTTTTTTTTTTTTTTTTTCTCATTCTCTGTAGGGGTTGGAGATCTCCCCCAACCTCCTTGACACAAACATGACAGAGAATGGAATTATATTACAGATAATGTGATCGGTACAGCCATAGGTTTCCCCTAATTGTGCTAGCAGAGAATCACAGTTATCATCAGGTGATAATTCACCACCTACAGATTGTAAAGAAAGAATAGAAGACTAGCTGATAATTTTTAGGTGAGGAAAATCCCATCTCATTAATATATAGATTTTTTGGTTATTTTATATAATGTAATTATATAGATGTTTTTTGGGGGTTATTTTAGCAATTTGTAAACATGTTGTGATGTTACCTTACCAGAAATGGAATTGGAATTCTTTCTTTACTTCCTATTTTAAGTTTGTGACTGTTCTTTATTCTTAATATATTTTTTCTTTGCCTTTGCTCTGTAAAAACTGAAACATCACTGAATAGTAACTGCGATTTTTTGGGATAAGAACAATTGACATAATATTAGCATACATATACAAAGAAATGTAACCTGGAAGATTGTAGGACAATTTCTGAAAAGGATATGGAATATTTCTTTCCCTTAAGTACTCATCATCTTTGAGCTAAGCTTATATGTTTCATTTACAGAATATCTTGTAACCTTTAATTCACCTGCACGTACTCTGAATAGCACTGTGCCTTGACTAATCCACACTTAATTTGGGGAGTGGCAGGGCAGAAAATGAAATCCTGAAGAGTACAGCTGTATTATAAGTAATAAGATAGAAAATTAAAAGAAATAACTATTTAACTCATTTTCTATAAATGACTTGAGTAGAGTAGAACATTTTTTTATTTCTTATTTTTTAAAGTGCCCTTCAAACGTGGTGATGATAGTCCATACATTGGAAAAAAAGTAATTTTTCTGCCCGTTAAAATGTGGAGCTAAATGAGTAACATATTTCCTGCTTCTTAAAAATACCATTTTTGCTTTTGCTTTTTTTTTTTTTTTTGATAATAAATTATTCTTATATGTCATATTTAATGGCTGTTGTGTAATTATTTCTTCAGACAAACATTTCAAAAAGAATAAGAGTCTGTGCTGATATTGGCTACTTTTTAATATCTTTTTTTATTTGCTTTTTAGAGATAAATAGTGCCAGAGGACTGGAGAGCTTAAGGGATTGATAATAGGATGCAGATGTTAGTTGGTCAACGGTTCAAATATACTCTAGGACAAATATAAGTGAAAATTAACACCTGATGGGAGTCATTGAGTGGTGTGGAATGCATTAGGCACCAGTAAGTCAAGTCACTAAGGAGTTTCAACAATATTAAAAAATAAATTTGATTTTGTAAAATGACAGTCAGCTGGCAGTCTGGACATTATTATTGTAACCAAATAGTTTAACCAAGGGTTGACTATTTTGAAAGTTTTTTGTTTGTTTGTTTGTTTGTTTTTCCCATAGATGTTCCCACTAAAGACAACTGATAGATAATCTAAGTCAGCTTGCTCTAATATTGTGAATGTATCCTTCTATGCCTAAGAGATACCAACAGACTCATTTTCAGATATTCAAAAGTTTTTTAACCAGCTGGAATTAAACATTCTGGGGGCAGAGATGCCCATTTTCTTGTGTCCTGAATGCAAAGAATTTCTAGTCCATGGCTAAATTTTAGGAGCTGTGAGAATACAAATACTTACTACTAATATATACATATATATGTACATATATAAAAGTATATATATATATATATATAATTTTATTTTTGTAACAAGATGTTACATTTTATAAAACTGAGTGAGTCAATATTCTCATATAGTTCCCCAACAAGATAAATAATTATTGATGATATTTAGTGGATGACTAGAGTTGTCACCTAATTTCAGTAAGCTTGACTAACACAGATAAGTCAATATTGGCATAAAAATATGCCAATATTGACAAAACAAGGCGACTGATTCTTATCTTGATTATGATTAAAAATTCAGGTAGAATAATAAATATTAAGTTAAATAATAAAGCTCATAGTTCTATGTCTGGAAATGGAAGAATATCAGCTATGACATCACTGGTGAACAAGAAATATAAAAAATAAAGAATTCTATAGCAAGATACTTGTCAAAATATGGACAGGCAAGAGTAAAGTGGATGATATTCTGTTGTTCTGTAGTTTTAACAGAATTTAGGTGTAAAGTGAAGAGTTTCTTAGAAGTGATGCAATTTTTCATACAGCAGACACTATTGACAGGTCAGAGTAGCTTGTCATGACATGATGAAAATGCTGTGTGTATTGCCAAGAGTTTTCTCAATAGCAATTCTTGTTTATTTATTTTTTGAACACTTTGTTTCTCTTGAGGGCATCATTAAAATGAAACTTCAAAATCCTTTTAGACAACTGTCTGAAAACTGCAATCTTACATGCAGTAATGCTATAAGCAGAATGCCCTATGACACTTCAGAGGGGAGAGAGTGGGTGTTGGGGCATAGCTTGATATTTTTGAATTATTACTGTTATGCCTATTGTACTCAAATTTGATTTCACCTGTTTAGTTCTCATTAAACCCATCATTCAGAGCTACTGACTGCCAAGATAAATAAGTTCATTTTCTGCTTTTCATGTTTTCATATTTTCATAGAATCATTAAGGTTGGAAATGACCTCCAAGATCATCTAGTCCAAATGTCCCTCTACCACAAATATCACTCACTAAACCATGTCCCTAAGCACCATGCCCAACTTTTCCTTAAACACCCTCAGCGATGATGACTCTTTCACCTCCATGGGCAACCTGTTCCCATACCTAACTACTCAGAAAAAATACCTGAGAAAAATACCTGAGAAAAAAAAAAAAAAATCTCATAATTTCCAACCTAAATCTTCCCTGGTGCAACTTGAGGCCATTCCCTCTTATCCAATCACTAGTTATCTTCAGGAAGAGGCCAACACCTAGCCAGCTCCCCAAAATTTCCTTTCAGGTAGCTGTAGAGAGCAATAATGTCTCCCCAGAGCGTCCTCTTCGACAGAATAAACAACCCCAGTTCCCTCAGCTGCTTCTCACAGGAGTTGTGTTCCAGGCCCTTCACCAGCTTCACCACCTTCCCGTCTGGATGCACAGAGTGCCTGAGCCTGTTGCTGCCATCTGAGTGCGGCAGAGATACCATATGTGAGCAGGTGGATGGCCTGCTCAGCCTGCTGGAGAGGTTAAAGGCCATCCTGTAGTGTGAGTGGGAGACAGACTTGTAGAGCAACTCCCTGCAAGGCCTGAAGGAAAGGCACCGGGGTGAGACACCCCAAACAGTGGTGGACCCACTGCCCTGTCGAGCAGAGGGAGGGGACCTAGGAGAAGAGGACAAATAGAAACAGGTCCCTGCTCGACGTTGCAAGCAACCCTTCTCCCTACCGTCCCTGCCTTCCCAGGTGCCCTTACACAACAGGTTTGAGGCCCTGGAGCTTGAGAAACCGGTGGGTGAGGATGAGGTGAAAAGTCTACCCAGGAGGATGCCTAGGGAGAGGAAGTTGACTCCACGCTTCAAGATTTTCTCCACTAACAAAGAAAGAAGGGTGATCATTGTAGGCGACTCCCTTCTCAGGGGAACAGAGGGCCCTATTTGTCAGCCTGACCCTACCTGTAGCAAAGTTTGCTGTCTCCCTGGGGCCAGGGTCAGGGACATTTCCAGAAAGCTTCCTAACCTGGTTCACCCCTCCAAATACTATCCTTTTTTGATGGCTGGCAGTGATGAAATTGAAGAGAGATGCCTGAAGGTTATCAAATGGGACTTTAGGGGACTGGGACGATTAGTAGATGGAGTGGGAGTACAGGTTGTGCTTTACTCCATCCCTACAGTTGCAGGGAGGGGTACGGAGAGGACCCGGAAAGCCCACCTGATAAACACATGACTCAGAGACAACACACATTTTTTTTTATTATTATTATTATTTTGGCCATGGGACACTTTACTGGACACCCGGCTTGCTAACTGCCCATGGGTCCCACCTGTCTCTAAGGGGAAAACAGACAATAGCACAGGAGCTGGCAGGGCTCATTGAGAGGGCTTTAAACTAGATAGGAAGGTGGAGGGGGATGAAGTAAAGCCTGTTGGAGGTGTGCCAGGGGAGACAATGTCAGGGTCTGGGGAGAAGGCAATGGCCCAGCTGAGGTGCATCTACACTAATGCATGCAGCATGGGCAACAAACAGGAGGAGCTGGAAGCCGTCATGCAGCAGGCTAGCTATGACTTGGTTGCCATGGCTGAAACGTGGTGGGACCACTCCCATGACTAGAGTGCTGCAATGACTGGCTATAGGCTCTTCAGAAGGGACAGGCAGCACAGAAGGGGTGGTGGTGTGGCTCTCTATATTAGAGAGTGTTTTGATGTTGTGGAACTCGAGGCTGAGACTGGGAATTATCAGTTTGGCCTTCCCTATGGGTTAGGATCAGCGGGAAGGCCAACAAGGCAAGCATCCTGGTGGGGGTCTGTTACAGACCACCAGACCAGGATGAGGAGACAGATGAGGAGTTCTATGGGCAGCTGGCAAAAGTTGTGAAATCTTCAGCTCTTGTCCTCGTGGGGGACTTCAACTTTCCACACATATCTTGGAAATACAATATAGCTCAGAGGGAGCAGTCTAGGAGGTTTCTGGAGAGTGTGGTAGATAGTTTCCTGACGCAGCTGGTTAATGAGCCTACCGGAGGAGGTGCCCTGCTAGACCTTCTGTTCACAAAAAAGGACCAGTGGGAGATGTGGTGGTTCCAGGCTGTCTTGGACCGAGTGACCACAAAAATGGTAGAGTTCTCTATTCTTGACAAAGTCAGGAGGGGGACCAGTAAAACTGCTGTCTTGGACTTCCGGAGGGCAGACTTTGAGCTGTTCAGAACACTGCTTAGCAGAGTCCCTTGGGAGGTGGTTCTGCAGGGCAGAGGAGTCCAGGAAGGCTGTACACTCCTCAAGAAGGAAATCTTAATGGCTCAGGAGTGGTCTGTCCCCATGTGCCCAAAGACGAGCCGGTGTGGAAGAAGACCAGCCTGGCTGAACAGAGAGTTGTGGCGAGAGCTTAGGAAAAAAAGAAGGTTTATGAACTTTGCAAGAGAGGGCAGGCAAGTCAGAAGGATTATAAGGATATTGTAAGGATGTGTAGGGACAAAATTAGAAAGGCCAAAGCTCATCTGGAGCTCAATCTGGTTACTGCTGTTAAAGATAACAGAAAATGTTTTTATAAATACATCAACACGAAAAAGGAGGACTAGAAGAATCTCCATCCTTTACTGGATGTGGAGGGAAACTTAGAGACAAGAGATGAGGAAAAGGTTGAGGTGCTTAATGCCTTCTTTTCCTCAGTCTTTAGCGGCAAGACCAGTTCTCTAGATAGCCTGTACCCCTGAGCTGGTGGAAGGGGATGGGGAGCAGAATGTGGCCCTCACAATCCATGATGAAATGGTTGGTGACCTGCTACAGCACTTGGATGTATGCAGGTCGATGGGATCCACCCAAGGGTACTGAGAGAACTTGTGGAAGAACTGGCCAAGCTGCTTTCCATTATTTATCAGCAGTCCTGGCTATCAGGGGAGGTCCCAGTCAAATGGTGGCTACCAAACGTGATGCCCATCTAAAAGAAGGGTAGAACCAGAAGGATAGACCCAGGAAACTATAGGTCTGTTAGTTTAACATCAGTGCCAGGGAAGTTCATGGAGCAGATTGTCTTGAGTGTCATCATGCAGCACTTGCAGGGCAAGCAGGCAATCAGGCCCAGTCAGCATGGGTTTATGAAAGGCAGGTCCTGGTTGACGAACCTGATCTCCTTCTCTGACAAAGTGACGTGCTTAGTGGATGAGGGAAAGGCTGTGGACGTGGTCTACCTTGACTTCAGTAAGGCTTCTGACACCATTTCCCACAGCATTCTCCTCAAGACGCAGGCTGCTTTTGGTTTGGACTGTTGTACACTTTGTTGGGTTAGAAACTGGCTGGATAGCCAGGCCCAAAGATTTGTGGTGAATGGAGTCAAATCTAGTTGGAGGCTGGTCACCAGTGGAGTCCTAGGTACTAGAGCAAGTCCTCAGTACTAGGACAAGTTCTCTTTAATATCTTTATCAATGATCTGCATGAGGGGATCAAGTGCACCCTCAGTAGGTTTGCAGATGACACCAAGTTAGGTGCATGTGTTGATCTGCTCGAGGGTAGGAAGGCTCTGCAGGAAGACCTGGATAGGCTGGACCGATGGGCTGAGGCCAATGGTATGAAATTCAACAAGACCAAGTGCACCTGGGGCACAACCCTAAGCAGTGCTACAGGCTGGGAGATGTGTGGTTAGAAAGCTGCCTGTCAGAGAAGGACCTGGGAGTATTGCTTGATAGTCGGCTGAATATGAGCCAGCAGTGTGCTTAGGCGGCCAAGAAGGCCAGCAGCATCCTGGCTTGTATAAGAAACAGCGTGGCCAGCAGGTCCAGGGAAGTGATTGTTCCTCTGTACTTGGCTCTGGTGAGGCCGCACCTTGAGTATTGTGTTTGGTTTTGGGCCCCTCACTACAAGAAGGACATGGAGGTGCTTGAGTGAGTCCAGAGAAGGGCTACAAAGCTGGTGAAGGGTCTGGAGAACAAGTCTTACGAGGAGCGGCTGAGGGAGCTGGGACTATTTAGCCTGGAGAAGAGGAGGGTCAGGGGCGACCTTATGGCACTCTACAGGTACCTGAAAGGAGGCTGTAGCGAGGTGGCGGTTGGTCTACTCTCCCACGTGCCTGGTGACAGGACGAGGGGGAATGGGCTAAAGTTGTGCCAGGGGAGGTTTAGGTATTAGAAAGAACATCTTTACTGAAAGGGTTGTTAGTCACTGGAATAGGCTGCCCAGGGAAGTGGTTGAGTCACCATCCCTGGAGGTTTTTAAAAGACGATTAGATGTAGAGCTTATTGGTATGGTTTAGTGGAAGACTTGTTAGTGTTAGGTCAGAGGTTGGACTGGGCGATCTTGGAGGTCTCTTCCAACCTAGATGATTCTGTGGTCCTGTGATCTCTGGACATGCTCCAGGGCCTCGATGTCTTTCCTGTAGTGAGGGGCCCAAAAGTGAACACAGCACTCAAGGTTTGGCCTCACGGAGAGAAGATGTTTGTCACAAGAAGTTATGTATACCATAAATGAAATTGAAATTTCAGAATATGTCTTTGTGTGTTGAATATTTTGACCTGCATATCTCATATATAGCTCGTATATGTTTTATATACATATAAAGTGTCTGTTTGGCACTTTATGTGTACGGTGTTACTGATAAATAATAATATTTGGAACTTTGCAACTACTCTGATATCAGGGGTAAAAATGAATTTGCTTGTTAGTGCCTCAGTGCTTCTGTTTCCAACCAATTTAAGGAAAAATGTCACAAGCCTAGTCTAGATCAGTTTTTAGAAGGACTGAAGTAGACAGGTGACAGACTTCTTTTTGTTTATTTTTATCAAGGAAATTTGGTTTGATTATCAAGAAACACATTAGTTAGAAGTAAGTTTTAGAGAAACTACCTGCTGTAATCATTTTTAGAATAGTAATAAATTTTGCAGATGACTGCTTCATTGGTTGAGTCACTAAAGTGCTCTTGCTCTTGCACTATTCTGAAAAATCAGCTTCTCACATTCTGCTGAGGTTGGGGATTCTGAAATAAGGTGATCAGGCCTTAACTTTTCCAGGGTTAATATCTAGAAGACATATATAAGTGGAAATACTTCCCCACCTCTGCAAAACAATGGATAAGAAAAGATAACAGATTATGATAAAACAGCGTAATTTGAAAAGAACATGCTGTCAGAGATGATCTGCAATCTAAAACCTAAAAAAAAGTTTCAGAGTTTAAATTTTTGCTTTCACATTCATTGGTGTGAATGAAATAGCATTTCTGAAATTATACTAAAAGGTGTAGTTTGAACAGTATGCTGTCAGATGGTCTAATACAATATTTCTAGGAGAAAGCAGAAAGGGATTTTTTTTTCCTTTTTTTTTCCAATTTTATTTTTTTCATTTTTTTTTCCCTTTTCCCCATTTTTATCCTTTTCCTTTCTCCATTTCTTGCTTTGCCTTGTGTCTCCCATACTATGTAATCTAAAAAGGATACACATTTTGCTTCATATGTTTAGATAATTACAGCTGCAATTAATATCATGGATTAGATTAAAAGTTACATTCATTATACTATATACATATGTATATATATTTTTAGTATATTTATTATTTAACTTATAATAGAACTGCTTTTTTAACATCAGGATCTGCAGAGGGACCTGGACAGGTTGGATCAATGGTCAGAGTCCAGTAGGATGAGGTTCAACATGGCTAAGTGCTGGGTCCAGCACTTTGGCCACAACAACCCCTACAAGCCTGGGGGAGAGTGGCTGGAAAGCTGTGCAGAAGAAAAGGATCTAGAATTGTTGGTCGATGCTTGCCTGAACATCAGCTGGCAGTGTGCCCAGGTGATCAAGAAGGCCACGTGGAGGTGGCCAGTGTGGCCAGCAGGACTAGGGAAGTGTTTGTTCCCCTGTTCTCTGCTCTGGTGAGGCCGCAAAGTGAGTAATGTATTCAGTTTTGGGCCCCTCACTACAAGAAAGACATTGAGGGCCTGGAGTTTGTCCAGAGAAGGTCTATGAAGCTGGTGAAGGGCCTGGAACACAAGTCCTAAAGGGAGCAGCTGAGAGAACTAGAATTGTTTAGTCTGGAGAAGAGTAGGCTCCAGGGAGAGGTTATTGCTCTCTAAAACTACCTGAAAGGAAATTGTGGGGAGTTGGGTGTTGGCCTCTTCTTGCAGATAACTAGTGATAGGACAAGAGGGATTGGCCTCAAGCTGTGCCAGGAGAGGCTGAGTTTTGAAACTCGGAGATTTTTATTTTATTATTTTCTCAGGAAGAGAAATCAGGCATTAGAACAGGTTACCCAAGGTGTTGATGGAGTCACTGTCCCTGGAGTTGTTTAGGAAAGGATGGATGCAGTAATCAGGAACACAGTTTAGTGGGTGACATTGGTGGTAGGGGCACGGTTGGACCAAATGATCCTGGAGGTCTTTTCCAACCTTAATGATTCTATTATTCTGTCTTTTGTCCCCTCATCTGTCCTTTGTCTTACCTTTCTATTGAATGTCTCCTGCTCTCCACCTTGCTAAAGCAACTTCAGAAAATAAAAGAATTATAGAACCATGGAATGAGTTGGGTTGGAAGGGACCTGAAAGATCATCTAATTCCAACCCCAATTCCATGGTTAAGGACACCTTCCATAAGGACACCTGCGTGCTCAAAGCCCCATCCAACCTGGCCTTAAATATTTATTTCCAGGGATAGGGCATTCACATCTTCTCTGGGCAACTTGTTCCAGTGCAACAGCACCCCACCAGTTGTTACTGATGTGTCTGTGGACTAATATATGTTGTTCTCCTGTTATACTGGAATCAATAATAAAAAAAAAAAAAAAATCATGCTTGGTTGCTTTTTAGTCTGATATGATCTTCTATATATAAAAACACAGCAGTAGTTGGGAGATAAATATTTTGTATGTCAACCAGAGCTAAAAATATTTAAAATAGATGAAATATGGCTTAATTACAGGATACTTAAACATGTCAACACAAACACAACCAAACACAAGCTGTATTAATACAAGGAAAAAAAAAAAAAAAAAAAAAAAAAAAATCCACATCTTACACAGAAGATCTCATGTTTTCTGAAGAAAATTCTAATGAAAAATTTTGGCAAACATAGATTCTAATGTTTATTACTTCATTCATTTCATAAATATAGAGAACAAGTCTGAGGAGAACTTGCTGAGGGATATGGAGTTGATTTGCTTGGAGAAAAGAAGGCTCAGGGGAGACCTTATTGTACTTTACAATTACCTTTCAGGAGGTTGTAGTGAGGTGGGGTTCAGGCTTTTCTCCCAAGCACCAAGATGAGGAGAAATGGCCTCAAGTTGCACCAGGGAAGGTTTAGGTTGGATATTAGGAGAAATTTCTTCACTGAAAGGGCTGTATGGCATTGGAATAGGCTACCCAGCAAAGTAGTTGAGTCACTGTCCGTGGAGGTCTTCAACAAACGTGGATGTAGAACTTAGTAGCATGCTTTAGTGGTGGGCTTGTCAGTACTAGGTTAAAGGTTGGACTGGATAATTTTAGAGGTCTTTTCCAACCTGAATGATTCTATAATTCTACAAAGTTTTAAAGCAATTCATGTTCCTCTCATTACCAGAAACAAGTAAAAATAAACAAATCTCTTTCAAATAAAATAGTAAAAATATAATTGTGAATATTTTATATGCCACTAAATTACATGACTTTCAGAATTGTTGAACATCCATATTTTTTTTACCTGCAGACAGTCCATTCCTCCCCTTCTCCTTCTGCTCAGGTCTCACTGATGGCTCTATTTTCTGCACTGCATTCCTAATCTGCTTTTCTTATCCATCATGTTTTCTCTTCCTTGTCTTTTCAAGCCAATTAAGAAATAATGTCATAGAAGAGGCAGACAGAGGGAGAGGTAGGAAAACATAAGGGAGGTAAAGACCAGCCAGCCTGGTGGCTCTGTGTTGCCAGAGCAACATTTTCAGGACTACTCCACAAATTCCACAGCTGTTATATACATACAGGTTTTGATTCTGAAGCAATTTTAGAAACATATAGCCACCCCTTCTTTTAATTTGACTAAACTTGGCTGTTATACTGGACTGCATCCTTACGTTTTTAACTTAGATTAGTATATAACACTAAGACAGTCTGAAAGGAGTAACAAAGGAGGGACTGAAGGAGTCATAGCTGAAGCATGGAATATCCAGAGTTTTCAGAACAGTCTCAGTAAAAACTAATATGTCAATACCCTTAGATACTCATGCATGAACATAGTGTTCAGGAAGGGCAGCAGTCCTTTTAGTGCAAGGGAATATAAGTATTTGGACCTACGGATGACTTGGTACCCAGGCAGAAATTCTGACTTCACAGCAACACAGATCTGATCTGGGGTGGTTCCAAAACTCATTCGTTTTGTCCTTTGAGGACTCTTTTCTGCCAAAATGTACGTTAGCAGCTTGGTATCATTCACAGCTCATTAGCAACAACAGTCACATGGTCTCTTAATCTTTTTATTCTCTACCCCTCTACCGGTCTCACCTCCAATAAAATAGTGAAAAATAGGGGAAAAGAACATGTGTTACTATGGGTAATAGAAGAATTGAGGCTCTGGTTTTGTATGTCACAGAGCATCAGCATAAGGTTTATCTTTCATTAGTGTTTCTTTAATCAGGCTTCTCCTACAGGAAATTGACTGTGCTTCAACTATTTGTATTATATATTGTTTAATTAATTAACTCAAACAACATCCCTGAATATAAGGAATGAAGTAACAGCAACTTGATTCTGTCATATTAAGATTATGCTGAAGAACCAAACAGAACACATTAAGGGTATTGAACTCTAAATCTATGTAGAAACTCTACTTTCTCAGATGAAAATTAGAAATGTAGTGACCTCAGCAAGCATGACAGAAATGAGAGATTTCCTGGACACAAGAGTGTAAGCAGAAGGAGATGTGAAACTTTTCAAAGTGATTAAAAAGTGGTAACACCCAATTGTTTTCAGTTCAGTGGAATGTAAACATCTAAATTACTTGAGCTTTTCTGTACACAAGTAATTCTACCTGTACCTAAATAACTAAGACACAGCTGCACTGTGGCAGGCTTCATGTTTCTGTCATTTTAGCAATACTTAATTAGAGTTACTCCAAAGAAGCTTAAAAAATTAAACCTCAGAAATTTTAAAAATGTATCTGAACAGTTGGTCTGTTGATGACAGGGAGTACAGAAATTGTTATAAATCAGTTCCTATTAAAAAGGGTTTGACTGCAGGAACTGCATTAATATCTGTTCTGCTAGTAAGAACAACATAAAATAAAGGTTATTTGTGTCCATCAACATATTTTTGTCCTTATTCTTGGCATAATCTGTTGACAAGATGAATTATTCATGACTTGCAATGTAAAGTTATCTATTGGTAGAGATATGATTAAAAATCTTTCATCATCCACTGAACTACTTCTAGTGTTTTTAAATTTACTTTGATTAAAAAATAAAAATACACAGCGTTAGTTTTTTACCTTATTATTGCCTCCTATATGGACTGTAGCCCTCACCTTCTAAATCTATACATTCAATATGATTATCAATGTGGGGAATTGCTGAGAACAACACCATTCAGCATAAATTAGGATTATGTATTGAAGCCATTCACAACAATTTTAGAGAATTAAGGACAGCTACAAAGAAACCTGATCAAATATACAGAATTGTTGTTTTGAGTCTTGTAAATTTGTATACATAATATACTTTCATGCCTCTTAAAATCCAAAACAGGAAATGCATATTACAGTCACCAGCTGGGGAGGTATTACAGGGTTCTGAACTGCTACAAAGTACATTTTATAACAGAAGCTTTAAAGCATATATAGTCTTACCACAAGGAATGAAAAACCTATACAAATAAATAGATCAAAACAAGGAGCTGAATTGAAGATAAAATGGGATACTGAAAATATAAGCAAGGTAAAATATTTTCTTGGAATAATCAAATGAGACAATTTATGGACATCTGCTTCAGTTGGCCATATATCACACAATGAGCTCATTGCCATAAGTATAATATCAAACTCCACATGAATAAAGTACCCTTTACAGTCCATTCCTGGACTGTAGCAATACCTGATTTTTTTTTTTTTTTTTTCCTATATCAGCCTCTTACAAATATATCTGTTATTCAGTAGCAATACCATCAACTCATTGCAACATCATCCTTTGTTCTCTATCTTAGAAAAAAAAAAAAAAAAAAAAAAAAATTATTTCCTTCCAGCAATTACCTTCTATATAAAAACATAGTGGCTTTCCACATCTTTTTTCTCAATCCGCATCCAGAATGAAACTCACTATCATACCCTGAACCTAAACTCAGGCCAATTTAACTGTGGCTAATTCCATGAACAACAGGTGCTGCAATAAACACTCAACAGGAACTGACAGATTGGGGCTAATTTTGCATTGTGAAGCACCTGAAGTACTTTAATGTGCTTTCCTTCTGTGGGTAGCTGAATTCATACAAGCATGGCAATATATGAAAATATTCTACAGAATCTCAGTCACAGAATGCTTGAGGCTGAAAGAGACCTCTTGAGATCATCCAGTCTAGCCCCTCTGCCATGTAGGGTCACCTAGAGCATGGTGCCTAGGATCACATCCAGGCAAGTTTTGAATATCTCCAGAGAAGGACACTTCACAGCCTCCCTGAGTGACCTCTTCCAGTGCTCTGTCACCCTCACAGTAAATATTTTTTTCTCATATTCATATGGAATTTCTTGTGTTTCAGTTTGTGCCTGTTGCTTCTCATCCTATGGCTGGATACCACCAATAAGGGTATGGCCCCATTGTCTTGACAGCCTCCCCCAAGAAATTTATATACAGTGATAAGATCTCCTCTCAGTCTTCTCTTCTCCAGGCTAAACTGGTCCAGCACTCTCAGTCTTTCCTTGGGAGAGGTGCTCCAGATCACTTTTGTAACCCCCCGTCCCGCGCGCCCCAAGCCTCCCCCCCCCCCCCCAAGTCTCCCCCCCCTCTCCCCAACGTACTTCAGGAGCTTCATGTTTCTCCTGTACTGGGAAGCCCAGAACTGTACTTCAGATGTAGCCTCACCAGGGCTGAGTAGAGTAGGAGGATAACCCTTCCTTACCTGCTGGAAATACTCTTCCTAATGCACCTGAGGATACTATTGGCCTTCTTAGCCATATGGGAACATTACAGGCTCATAGTCAGCCTGTTGTCCTCCAGGTCCTTTTCTACAGAGCTGCTTTCCAGGTGGTCAACCCCCAGCCTGTACTGGTGCATGGGGTTATTCCTCCCTAGGTGCAGAATTCTATCTGGGATTGGTTAAGCAAGATTTCACTTTGGTGAAATCCCCCACATGTTTAGAGATGACATCCCTAACCGTTACGTCTTTAACTGGTACTTGTTTTTAGTACAAGGTCCAGCACCACACCTCGCCTCATTTGTTTATCCACTACCTGCACAAAAAAGTTGCCATCAATTCTCTGCATGAACCTTCTGGACTGTTTGTGCCTAGCTGTGTTGTTTTTGCAACAGAAGTCAGCACAGAATTACCCCCATGACAACCAGGGTCTGTGATTGTGAGGCTGCTTTCAGCTGTAGAAAGTCTCATCAACTTCCTCTTCCTGGTTAGGTGGCCCATAGTAAACACCCACAACAGAGTAACCCACATTAGCCAGACCTTTTGTTCTTACCCATAAAATCTTAATTTGGTTATAATCCACCTCAAGGCAGAGCTCCATATATTCCAGCTTCACACAAAGAGCAACGCCACCACCTCATTTTCCTGGCCTGTCTTCCCTAAAAAACATAGCCACCTGTGACAGCATTCCAGTCATGTAAGCTATCCACTATGTTTCTGTAATTTCAATAAGATCAAAGCCCTGCAATTGCACACAGATCTCTAATTCTTTCTGTTTGTTTTCCATGCTATGTGCATTGCTGTTCAGGCACTTCAGAGAGGTGTTCAAGCATGTTGATATCCCAGGGGGGATGCAAGACACCCCTTACCCATGTTAAGTAGACACTTCATTGACTGCATGCACTTGATGGGGGTATCCCCACTTCAACCTTATTTTGCTGCCTGGATGGTCTCTGTAACTCTCCTATTTCCAAACCTTTCTTAGTTCAAAGCTCTCTTCACTTTCTTGGCAAGCCTGCAACACAAGTTACTCTTCCCCTCCACTGACAGATAGACCCCATCAGCCCCCAGTAGTCTAGGTTTCTCAAAGTGGGTCCCATGGTCTAAGAAGCTGAACCCCTGCTTATGGCACTAGTCCTGTGACCATTTGTTGATTTTGCAGGTTCAGTTGGCCCTTTCAAACCCTATCCCTTTGTCTGGGATGATTGACGAAAAAGCAACCTGCTCTCCAGAGTCCCTTACCACTGCTCCAAGGTCTCTGTAATTCTTGATACTCCTCAGGCTGTCCCTGGCTGTGTCACTTGTGCCCACATAAAACAACAGCAGTGGATAATAGTCAGTGGACTGAATTAGGCTTCTAAGTCTCTCGGTGACATCCCTGATTCAAACCACTGGCAAACAACAGACTTCTCTAGAGAGTGGGTCAGAATGTCAAAAGGGTGCCTCCATATCTCTCAGAAGAGTGTTGCTGTGGTGGTACAGTGCACTCCCTCAGCAGGCTTCTCTGCAATCTCAGGATAAACTAACATTATATTCTTGCCATTGTTACAAGTGCAGTGAGTTGGGATAATTAGGCACTCTCTAACTGTATCTGGAACTCCTGCTACCTGGATACCAGAACTGTATAACCTGGAAGGTATTGGAATTGTACAGTTGGCGGGTAGTACAAGAATTAGCCAACGTGAATTGTGGCCACGTTGGAGAAATACTGACTAAAGCCAATCATTTTGCAATCCTATAAATATTGGTCCTAAGCAAAGAGCCTCTTTGAGCTCTCTGGGACCACAGAGGACTGTGACGCAGGATCTCCCCCTGAGGTGGAATGCCTCTTAGGGTAAGATTCTGTGATGTTCACCAATCAACCACTGCATATGCTGATGTAGAGAAAATTGAATAATTCACTAGGGGGCTGACTTCTAAAGATTCAGTGATTGTCCACTGAATATGCTAAAGCCTAAGAGGATGAGTAATTCACAAAAAGAGGAAAAGTTCTTGAGTGCACAACACAGTTTAGAAATTACCAATACCTTGTTGTACAGAAATCCTTAATCCCTTACCGTCCAGAAATCCCTCATCCCTTGCTGTATAGAGACCACTAATACCTTGACGTAAGTCTTGTGTGTGAACCTTACAATTAACAAATCTTCAACAAGTCACTTTTTTGATTTTTTGAACACTACTGAATTATTGTGTTAAACAATCTTAACAAGATTAACTGATGATAAAGAAAAAATCATACAATCAAATTTGTGATTTACCGTAAAGGAAGTAGTATATCTTAATTTGCTGATACATCAGCTCCGTGTAAAAATTTCATTCATGACAATTGCTTACTGCTGTCACCTGCCACTGTTTCTTAGTTGTGCTTGATGTTATATGGGGAACATATCATATTGTCTTACTTAGTTCCAGTGTCACTCCACGTGTGACAGTGTCCTTCCTCTTTGGTCTGTAGAGAGGTGAAGCGGTTCTGCAAGGGCACCTCAGGCTTCAGGGGAAGTCCCTTCTTTCTGATGGTCCTTGTTGTTGAAAACTTTTGTTCTTCTCTTTTATTGTCCGCCCTCCCTCTGCATGTGCCAGTGAGGGGATTTTTGACTGCTTGGCCATGATCTGTGGGTTTCCTGCAGGCAGCACTTGGAACCAGCTATCTAACTCAGCCTCAGTCTCCCTGATGTTATGTAGCCTCCTCATTGCCTCCTGTAGCTCAGCCAACAGTTGCAGGAAGTCCTCCACCTGGGCACAGCTTTTACAGGCAGGTCTGCTACGTGCCCCAGGTATAAGCAGTTCTGGAAGTCTGAACTACAGCCTCTCCCTTCAGCAGCTCCATCTTGGTGGAGGCATTGTCCTCTGCTGGGGTAGATGGTGGAGACACCCCAGACAGACTTGTAGGCTTTCCTCTCAAATGAGTGCCCACCATTCTGTCTTGAGGGCTGGGTTGAACGAGTGCCCTTGACCTGTGCAGAACAGTGCTATCTCATCATAGAACAGTGCCTCATTGCTGGGTTATATTTAATATCCCACTCAACCAGTGGAATGGACTTCCTTCAAAGAGGCCCTGCATGGCCTCCCAGGTGAACTGCCACACCCTGACTGATGTACCACACCCTGTTTGGCCTTGTTGCTAGCACTCAGAAAATAAAAATTATATATATATATATTGTCTGTTTGCTTTTACAGTGATGATTGTAGTGCCATTTTGTATATCCCATATATCTGAAATACCATTTTTGTAGTGATTAATGAATGTATATACTATCTTGAATCAGCATTTAAGGAAGTAAAGGGAAATAATTACCATATCTCTTAACACCTGGTTTATCTTCAGTATTCCTATTGAATGACTTCAGCAGCACAGTCGTTATGGTTTTAGGTCTCCTAGTGCGATCTCAGAAATGCCATGTGACACAAATTTTAATTTTGGTGAAGTTTATTATGCCAGTTCAGAATTGCTATAAAAAGAAACAAATTATAATTTGCATTTATATGAATACTGTTTTGCACATCTTTAATTTTATACAATATATTGTGTTCTTCTGTAGATAGTATAAGCTTTACATTCTTTGATCTAGATGTTCTTTATCATCTGTTCTTGTTAATTCAGAAGAAATATGGTTCTGGTACCCAGTGTGCATCAAGTTTGTGATTGCATATGACATATACTGAAGTCATCACAGTCTTTCATAGAGCAATGAAATTAACAAAACAAAATTAATAATCTGGTCTTAATGTTCTCCACTTCTTGACATTTTTTCCAAGCCCTGTTTGCCTCTTATACTTCCCACACAACTTTTCTATCACACATTACTTTTCTCCCTCTTTTTCTCTCATCCTAGATAATATCTTCCTGACATTTATGTACTAGATGCCACTTTATCCCTGCATTCCAAATGGCTTGACTCTGTCTCAGTGTAACAACAACAACGAAGGCGAACTGCCAGGGAAATGAAAATATACTGAGGATTAAGATGAGGAAATCATCTCAAACACAGGAAAATCATTGAAATAGGGGTAGCTGTCTTTTTTTAATTAGATACATCATTCATGGTTTCAGAGGAAATCTCTTATCTGACACTTTCTCTTACTAACAACCATCTCTAACACATCTTGCTGATCAATGGGAGAGGATCTAATTTCTGAAAATTTTTCTGGGAAAATGGGATGGGTTATATTTCATTAAAGTGCTGCAGTAGTTAGAACTTTGGGGCAAGATTTGGCAGTCTATGGTGTTCTTCTTCCTTAATGAGCAAAAGGTTACCATAGGTCAGTCTAGAATCTTCCTTCAGATGTTTTTCTCCTTGTTTTTTACATTTCATTCATTATCTCCCTTACTTCTGCTAGCTCAAGGCTACCAGTCTCCCTGGTTTCTTCAAAGTTTCCTTATTTTACTCAGCTTAAGTCTACAGTCACAGTGACTGGAACTATATCTGGCTGGTGGCCGGTCACTAGTGGTGTTCCCCAGGGCTCAATTCCAGAGCCAGTTCTGTTCAACATTTTATTAGTGATGTGGATGCAGGAGTAGACTGTATTCTTAGCAAGTATGCTGATGATACTAAACTACAAGGTACTGTTGACACTAAATGGATGAGATGCCTTGCAGAGGGATCTAGATAGATTGGATGGAGCGTTGGGCAAACATCAGTAGCATGAAATTCAACAAAGGGAAATGCTGGGTTCTGCACCTGAGATGGAGTAATGCTGGACATAGGTACAGGCTGGGAGATGAGTGGCTGGAGAGCAGCTCAGCAATAAGGACACTTGGTTTGTCTAGTCTGGAGAAGAGAAGGCTAAGAGGTGGCCTTATGGCTGTCTACAACTTCCTGTAGAGGAAAAGTGGAGAGGGAGGCAACGATAGAATGGGAGGGAACAGGAGGGAAAGTGAGGGAAAGCTGTGCCAAGGGAAGTTCAGGTTGGATATTAAGATTTTTGATTGTTACTCTGAGGGTGGTCAAACACCAGAACAGACTTCCTAGAGAGGTGATTAATTCTCCATGCCTGTCAATGTTTGAGAGGCATTTGGATAATGCCTTAATATGCTTTGAATTTTGGTTAAACCTATGGACTAGATGATCTTACTAGGTCCCTTCCAACTGAACTATCATATCCTATACTATCCTATCCTGGTAAACACATATTAAGGAGAGGCAATTTAATTTTGTAATTGTGTTCATGTATAATAATAGTTCAGGATTAGTGAGAAGGTGGCATAATCCCTTCACAGGCACAAGTGGAAAAGAGTCTAAGCCAGGGATAGTGAGAGTTAACTGAAGGTCAATAAATAAATAAATAAATAAATAAATAAATAAAAGTAAGCTACCCCCCCCAAATTGTCCTTGTTACATTTTCATTTGGTAGCATAATTATCTTGGACTTTAACAAACCTAATGAAAGCTTCTGCTCAGAAATGTATCCTGGATAACATTTCTGCAGCAGCCATGCTTCCACTCACTTGAGTGGTAAATGCATTATTTGGCTGCACTGATGTATCTGATACTGGGATTTTGCATCTGTATTAATAAATGAAATTTAGTTTCATATGCATATTCATATGATGTAAAAGAGAGTTATTTCACCTGCCATCAACTCAACAAATATTTCCTTGACTGAGTTATAATATTTTAATTACCAACTTAAGAAATTTTGACATTAGATTAAAAGAAAACCAGGTGGGTTTAATCCTAATCTGAATATTAAAATTTTACATCATCTTTCTCTTTGTGTTGTCTTTGAAAATCAAGTCTTGGTTCACGTCTCAGCTGCTCCTACTCAAACCAGAGGCAACAATGAGGTTTTTGTATCATCATTCTGTTGCTATGGAAATGCTTGTAAAACCACAAATTAAGAATGATAATATCAGAGAAACTTATTTTGCATATGCATGTTTGCTATCTGGAGCAGGAATTGGATGGAATATTATAAAATTTAAAAAGTGAATAGAAATTAGATTTAATATTTCTTAAGGCTGAGTTTGTTTCCTAACAATAGTAAAAACAAAATTAAGTATCAGGTATTCAAGAAGGCAGTTTCTTCCTATTTGTAATTTTTATGACTAACAATATTACACCATGAAACATACCATTTTTGAGTAGAACACTTTTTTCTTCTGTGCCATTTAATTAAAAATACGATAAGATCAGGAATTTTCAAAATGTGGTATGATAAATATATTGTTTTCTTAAAATTATTTGTAAATAAAAAATTAGTAAATATTAATATAGAAATAGAACCAACCTCTAAATAGAAATAAATAGTCTCCACAAACAATTTTTTAATTTTTTGTTGTTGTTGCATTTTTGCTTATTCTGTGACTCCAGATGCTTGTCCATGGTTTATTATAAAATTGACAGATACACACACTGGGGTGGAATGGAGGTTTTTGTTTGTTTGTTTTTACTAGATTGGTATTAATTTCTATTTATTTACTTCTTTATTTTTTTTTGGGGGGGGGGTTCATGGAAAATATTTGTATTTATCAGATATGAAATTACGACCCTTATTTTTTACATGATTTAACTCTCAGAACAAGAGGGCTTCTGTCTATTTATTGAAACTAAGTAAAACTGAGAGAAACCAATTAGATTAAATCCAAGAATGCAACCTAAACTGAATCCTAAATTTTTAACTTGAATAATAAAGGTAACATTATAAAGAATGCTTGACAACATGTTTTGCTTTGTTTTATTTGTTTTTAACGAATATAAACAAAATACCTTCAGTAAAAAGGATGGATGCTTCTCTTTCAGGTAACATCGTGATTATGTAAAAGAGAATATGAGTTCCAGTGGGACCCCTAAGTTAGTCTGTTGATGTTACTGGGAAAGTACAGTTTTTTGAGTTGTTTTTGTTATATCAAAATCATGGTACTCTTGAGTGTTGGCAAGGAAATATAAGATAATGAGAATGCAGTGAACATGCCTTTCATCAGCTGAAAATCTTTAATTGTAATTGCAGCATGTAATGGTGTAATTAGTTTTCTAAGTGACAGGATAGGCTTGAATCTTTCCTTCTTTGCTAAAAGACCATTTAGTTCCCAGAAACCTTCCTTTATACTAGGCAATGAAAGATTGAAGATTTTTTTTTTAACCCTTAAGTGTAAAGGAGAGACTTTGTCTTATAGAATCTCAAGAAAAGTCCTGTAAAGACACAGTGAATTATGTGGAGATACTTGGTTACCAAAATCTTTCTCAGTACTTTGTGATCAACATTAATTTGATTTAAGATGAGCAAGCTAGAAAAGGAGTATGCAAGGATTTGAACAGGAAATAGCAAAGAAGAGGTGTTTAGAAAGCATTCTGAAACTAATCAGTCTTGACAGTCATGAACAAGTTCACAAATAAAATCAAAACAGAACAGGCTAATGGGACTGTTTAGTTTTGTTTTTCTTTTTCTTTCTAAAGAAACAGTTAAACTTCATCAAATGACTTTAAAGTAAAATTTTGTGACAGGCCAAGCAGTCTCAGTTTACTCTATCATAAGAACTATTTTCCTGCCTCTCAAATTTACGATACAAAACTTGGAGGAGTGGCTGACATAACAGAGGCTTGTGTAGCCAATTAAAAGGACCTTGACAGGCCTGAAAGTTGGGCAGAGAAGAACCTCATGAGGTTCAACAAGGGCAAGTGCAGAGTCCTGCACCTGGGGAGGAACAACCCCAGGCACCAGTACAGGCTGGGGGCTGACCTGCTGGAGAGCAGCTCTGAGGAGAGGGATCTGGGGGTCATGGTGGGCAACAAATTAACCACGAGCCCGCAGTGTGTCCTTGTGGCCAAGAAGGCCAATGGGATCCTAGACTGCATCAGGAGGAATGTGCACAGAAGGTCGAGAGAGGTGATCTTCCTCCTCTACTCAGCTCTGGTGAGGCCACACCCAGAATATTGTGTCCAGTTCTGGGCTCCCCAGTACGAGAGGGATGTAGAACTTCTAGAGAGGGTCCAGCGTAGAGCCACAAAGATGAGTAAGGTATTGGAGCATCTGTCCTATGAGGAAAGACTAATCAAGCTGGGCCTGTTTAGCCTAGAGAAGAGGAGACTGAGAGGGGATTTTATCAATCTCTACAAATAGCTGAGGGAACAATGTAAAGAGGGTGGGACAAAACTCTTCTCAGTGGTGGCCAGTGATAGGACAAGGGGTAATGGGTATAAATTGAACCTCAGGAGGTTTCATTGCTATAAGAGGAAGAACTTTACAGTTCAGGTGACAGAGCACTGTAACAGGCTACCTACAGAGGTTGTAGGATATCCTTCTTTAGAGATACTCAAAACCTTCCTTGATGAGATCCTGCAGTACATTCAATAGATGACCCTGCTGGGGGGTTGGACTAGATGATCTCTGGTGGTCGCTTCCAACCTTAACCATTCTGTGATTCTGTGAGTTTAAATTTAGGATTCTACTGTGATAGGCACTAGTCTCTTCCAAACAAGAATTTACTTTGTATTCACTAGTTCTCCATTACATTAAATAACAAGCTGTCCAGGTGGGGCAATCCTGAGCGCTTCCACTTCCTCATTCCTCCAAAACTCCACTGTTCTCTTTCAGATGGCTTCTGGGAGGAACTAGTGAGGAGAAAGAGGGAGCAAACCACAACTCAGATTCTTGCAAAGGTAAGATCTGTGTATAATTTGTTGTTGCTACTGCCTGGTGGCCACTCTGTAGGAAACCTCTGGAGGAAGGTTTCTCTGCCTAATGGGCAGAGAAACAGCTATCAGTGAAATCATTCACGTTCAAATAACAAGTTTTGGAGCAGAGATTGTGATGACACTTCAATAAATACAGGCTATTACTATTTACATTTCAAAATTATTACTCTGCACAGAATTAAAACTCCTGGAGTCAAGTTCCTATAATTACATTATTGAACACAGTTTAACATATAAAGCTATGCAGACGGTACCTTACAAAATTATTTAAGTAGAACATTTGCTTAGTCTGAATTTACTACATGTTAAATTAAAGACAGAATTTTAGTCCCTGAATTAGACTGGTAGCTTTGTTGTGTTGACATGCTCCTTCATTCAGTACAAAAGTTCTCAGAGATAATACTTTATTTGCTGTTATAGGGTATAGCAGAGGTTTTATATTTATATATAAATGTGTGTGTGTGTGGCTTTACCCAAGTATGTGATTCACTCTACATTTCAATTATTTTCTATGATCTCCTATTAAGATTCAAAATGAAAAAATAAAAACTCCTACTATTCATATTTTTTAAAATAAATATTTTAAACTAATATGTTTTTCTAGTTGCTAAATAATTATAGTCTTCAGTATTCCAAAAATTACTGTTATCTTTGTGCAAACACTGCTAGAAGTCTTTTTTTTTTTTTTTTTTTTTGTGTCAAAAATCATGAATTTTACCAGCGTATTTGTATATTGCAGAGAATTGTTTTTCAAATGTTTCCTTTCATTTTTTCACCTCTTTATAATTCTCTGGTCTCATCTTTCAATATTTATTTCTAAGGTACTACTTTATTTATTTAATATAATTAGGGATAATTACCTGTTATTACATGTTACAAACTCTATTTGAAAATATTTACTGTAATATTTGGAAACTTTCACCTCACTAGTTAAGGATTAATTGTTTTATTACTATATGAGGGTACATAAATAAGGATTTCACTTTACATTTCTATAAAATATTGTGTTTCACAACTCATTCATGAAAGTATCAGCGTGACAAAAAAGTTCAAAGGTTTTAAGGAAGATTGGGCAATTTCTGTGTTGAAAACGTACCTTTGGATGACTAGTGTTCTTTTTCAAATGTGTATGCAGATTTAAGTCCCAATCTCCAATAAAAGGGGAAAAGTTAGCCTTCAGAAGTAACTTCAGAAGCTGGCATTTACATGTCACTTTCCCAGAATTCATAGTTGGTGTTAAAAAGACATTCCTGTCCCATAAATTAAAAAGTGATAACACCTCTGCCAGCTGTTTAATCTGTTTTGTTAGAAATATTCAGACCGTTTTTATGTACATAATAATAATATAACTACAAAAATCCATATTTGCTATGTTTTCTTTCTTTTCCTGCCCCATTCATGATTTTTTAATACTCTTTTGGTCACAAAAAGTTTTCCTTTGGCATCATATATACTGGTCTACACTTTTACATTTCAAATTATCAAAAATATATGCAGTTTCAGGAAATTCTATAGAGGTTTAAGAAATTCACTGTAGCTGGTTTCAGAAGAAAATGGGAAGCTTTTCTAAAACCTGCTGCAGTAAAACTTTGTGTTCCCAGAAGCTATTAGTATCATAGAATCATAGAATATCCCGAGTTGGAAGGGACCCATAAGCATATCACAGAATCACAGAATTTTCTAGGTTGGAAGAGACCTCAAAATCATCAAGTCCAACCTCTGACCTAACACTAACAGTCCCCACTAAACCATATCCCTAAGCTCTACATCTAAACGTCTTTTCAAGATCTCCAGGGATGGTGATTCCACCACTTCCCTGGGCAGCCCATTCCAGTGTCTAACAACCCTTTCGGTAAAGAAGTTCTTCCTAACGTCCAACCTAAAACTCCCCTGGCGCAACTTAAGCCCATTCCCCCTTGTCCTGTCACCAGGCACGTGGGAGAACAGACCAACCCCCACCTCTCTACAGCCTCCCTTCAGGTACCTGTAGAGAGCGATAAGGTCACCCCTGAGCCTCCTCTTCTCCAGGCTGAACAAGCCCAGCTCCCTCAGCCGCTCCTCATAAGACTTGTTCTCCAGGCCCCTCACCAGCTTCGTAACCCTTCTCTGGACTCACTTGAGCACCTCCATGTCCTTCTTGTAGCGAGGGGGTAGCGAGCATCATCAAGTCCAACTCCTGGTTCCACACAGGTGTACCCAAAATTTCAGACCACATGGCCAAATGCACAGATAAAATGCTTCTTAAACTCTGACAGGCTTGGCGCAGCGACTACTTCCCTGGGGAGCCTGTTCCAGTGCATGACCACCCTCTCAGTGAAGAACCTCTTCCTGATATCCAACCTGAACCTCCTCTGTTGCAGCTAGACTCCATTCCTTCAGGTCCTATTACTTGCCACTACAGATAATAGATCAGTTCCTACCCCTCCACTCCCCTTGTGTAGGCCACGATGAGGCCTTCCGCTCATCCTCCTCTTTTCCAGGCTGAACAGGCCAAGTGACCGTAGGCCAGCTGTAGGCCACGATGAGGCCTTCCACTCATCCTCCTCTTTTCCAGGCTGAACAGGCCAAGTGACCGTAGCTGCTCCTCATACATCTTCCATTCTAGGCCCCTCACCATCTTTGGATCCCTTCTCTGGACACTCTCCAATAGTTTCACGTCCTTTTTGTACTGTGGTGCCCAAAACTGCACACCGTACTCAAGGTGAGGCCGCACCAGTGCAGAGTAGAGTGGGACAATCACTTCCCTCCCATATAAATTCTTCATGCATCTACCCTAAAAATTTATATGTAATGCAATAAGTTTCCTTCACCATCCCATCTCCATCATGTTTGCAGCAATGTATTACTATTTTAAAGTGTATTAATAATGGATGCAAAGTAAAAGTCGTGTGTCCCTCGTGATACAAAAAAAAAAAAAATTCTCATGATCCTCTCTATACAAGCCAATACAGGTAAAACAGAGTAGGAGTGAATCCCACCCCCAAAACTTAAATTATTAGGCCAGCACATGACCTGGAAGGTTGATTTGCCTGTCTGCCTTATAACTAGCAACTAACAATACTCTTGTTTAAAAAAAAAATAAAAAAAAATGGAGGTGCAGAATACTAACAGGCATAATTCACCCCAAGACATACTCCTGCAGTCAAGGCACTAACAGAGACTTCCGTCCTTACTCACCCCTAGAAGTCTTTTTCTCCTCCCTTCAGCAGCACAGAGAGACTATGACCCTGAGGACAGCCCCTGTGAAAGCTCTACCAACATGACATCAGGCGCAAGCACCCAGTACTCTGGTTCCTTGTTATATCAAACCTTCGCCTATTCCTTAACTCTAAAAGAACTTATGATGCATATTTTTTGAATTATTTGAATTACAGGAATTACAGGAATTACAGAGTTTTCTGATAAGCTATTTTTTTTAATATACTCTTGTCATAGCTTTCAGTTTAACTGATCAAATCTGTCAAAGCTGCAGCTCCACTGATGGCAAAACAATAATTAACAAATTTGTTTGTCATCTTTCAAGATGAAGACAAAGATCTTCCAAAAGCAATTAATGAACAAAAAGTTATTATGCCCATTTCTTCTTATATGAACTGTGATTGCACAGGCTTTTTACTACTTATACATTATACAATTACTTTCCGCTTAGGAAAAAAAAAGCGGTCCATTGAAGACTTCATTATATAAGTAGCTGACAGAGGTAATAGTAATGGGGATCAGGCAGATTGGAAATGATGAGACAATGATTGTAAGAATATCTATTCATTCTTTAAAAATAATGAATACATGATCCGTGTATCTTGTTTTGGTAATATCTCAATTGTCTCTTTCAAAACAAGTTAAAATCTTAGAACAACTTGTTTGACAGTTAACCCAGAGAAAGAAGTATATGAGTCTCCTTAAAAAAAAAAATGTAAAAAAATAATAAAATAAAAAAAAAAAATGTAGCAGTCTGCATTTCTCCAAATAAAATGGATAGGTTCATTTTAATAAACTTAAATCATTTGTTTTATTATCACAGATTCACAGAACTGTAGGGGTTGGAAGGGACCTCAAAAGATCATCAGGTCCAACCCCCCTGCAAAGCAGGTTCCTCAGAGCAGGCTGCCCAGGTAGGCGTCCAGATGGGCCTTGAATATCTCCAGAGAAGGAGACTCTACAACCTCTCTAGGCAGCCTGTTCCAGTGCTCCGTCACTCTCACCGTGAAGAAGTTCTTTCACATGTCGGTGCGGAACTTCCTGTGTACTATCTTGCAGATGTACACTATGACGTACACTAACCTTGCAAAAAGATATAGTTACAATTCAACTTTGAATACATATTGAATTATAGTTGTCAATATCAAATTATCTCAGATTGCAGCTTTTAATACAGCAAGCCAGCTTTATTTACTTCATTTACTACATACCGCAATATGAAAATAGCATTTGTTTTTTTATAGCCTTATTAACTGAGAAAATTAATACTTCAGTAATCTCAGGGATACTCAGAATGTACAGATTTGAGTATGACTAAAGTCATGAGGTTACATGACAGCAGACAAAATGAATTTCTCACTTGAGATAAAGCAAAGATAAATTAACAATTGAATCAAAATTAAGAATATCTCTTGAATATGCCCCCTTGCCAATCTGGACATTAGATAAGGAAATCAACATTAACTAAATCTCAAAAAGATACAATATCTGTTCTGTGAAAGTTTTGTCCTAACTTACTGATTTCCAGAAAAAAAAAAAAAAAAGAAAGAAAAAGTGCAGCTTGAAACAAATATCTGTTGCATCATGTGACATGTAGAATTATTTGTCACCAAAAAAAAAATAAATAAATCTGATTTAAATGATTTAGAGAAAGGTGCTAGCTTCATTTTAACTGAAATCTTTGAAATTTACCTCATGTCAGGTCTTTGCCACAGTTTTAAACAAAAAATAAAACTAAATAAAAAAAAAAACTGTTTTGAAGTATGTCAGATCAGTCTCATTTTTACATTTTTAATCTGAAAATATGTAGTTAATTAAATATTTCCTACAAGAGAAACTTTATTAGAATAGAAGAGCTGATGCTGGTAGTCATGTCTGGGGACACTCCTGTTCAGTCAAGACTAACTACAGCAGGTATACCCACTGTTGGGTTTTGAATATCTCAAAGGATAGAGAATCTGCAACCAGTCTGAGGCCAAGAGCTCAGCAAACCCAGAAATGGGGAGTGTGAGACCTGTCAAATAAAATGACAAAATGAATCATAGAATCATAGAATCATGTAGGTGATTTTAATTTTGGAAGCGATATTATTTTTTTTGTTGTTCTTCTTCACTAGTACCACAATGGTGAGAATGATAAACTCCCAGCCAACCCTGAATGTGTGTGGGATTTGCTGCTCCACATTCATACAAGCCCATGGGTCCAGATGGGATCCATCCCAGGGTGCTCAGAGAGCTGGCGGATGCCATCGCAGGACCTCTCTCAATTACTTTTCAATGGTCTCAGGAATCTGGAGAGGTCCCAGTTGACTGGAAGCTGGGAAATGTTGTGCAAATTTTCAAGAAGGGCAAGAAGGGCATTGGAAGGGAGATGCCTGTCAATCTCCCATCTGTACTTGGCAAGATTATGGAGAAGATTATCCTGGGAGTTACTGAGGGTCACTTGGGTGACGATGCAGTCATAGGTCATAGACAACATGGGTTCACGAGAGATAGGTCCTATTTAATAAACTTAATTTCTTGTTACGATAAGATCACCCATCTAGTTGATCAAGGTAAGCCAGCTGATGTAAACTTTTTGGATTTCAGAAAGTTTTCAATACAGATTCTCACAGAATTCTACTGGACAAAATATCCAGTATACAGCTAGAAAAAAAAAATAAATAATAATAATAATAATAATAAATAAATAAAAACATAATACAATGCATGAAAAATTGGTTGATGGGTAGAGCTTAAAGGGTTATGGTAAATGAGGTTGTATCAGGCCGGAAGACCAGTGGAGTCCCTCAAGACTCCAGTAGGTTAGGGCCAGTTCTTTTAAATGTTTCCATAAACGATTTGATTGTAGGACTAGAAGGTGTTTTGATTAAGTTTGCTGATTATACTAAACTGAGAGGAGTTGTTAACTGGGTTCAGAGTGAAAAGGCCTTGCAGAGAGGTCTGGACAAATTGGAGAACCAACTGCATAAAATATAACAGCAGGTGCCAGGTCCTGCACCTGGGAAGGGGCAACCCTGGCTACACGTACAGACTGGGGGATGAGACACTGCAGATCAGCCCTGCAAAGAGGAATATGGGGGTTTTGGTTGATAGCAAGTTGAATATGAGCCAGCAGTGTGCCCTGGCAGCCAGGAGGGCCAACCATATCCTTGGGTGCATCAAGTTGGGCATTGCTAGTCGGCTGAGGGAAGTGATTGTCCTGCTGTACTCTGTGCTGGTGCAGCCTCGAGTACTGTGTGCAGTTATGGGAACCCCAGTACAAAAAGAATGTGAAACTATTGGAGAGTGTCCAGAGAAAGTCTACAAAGTGTCCAGAGTGTCTACAAAGATGGTGAAGGGCCTTGAGGGTGCTCATAGGCGGAGCAGCTGATATCACTTGGCCTGTTCAGCCTGAAAAAGAGGAAGCTGAGGGGAGACCACATTGCAGTCTACAGCTTCCTCAGAACGGGAAGCAGAGGGGCAGGTACCAATCTAGTCTCTTTGGTGACCAGTGATAGGACCCAAGGGAATGGAGTCAAGCTGTGACAGAGGAGGTTCAGGTTGGATATCAGGAAGAGGTTCTTCACTGAGAGGGTGTTCACGCACTGGAACAGGCTCCCCAGGGATGTAGTCACTGCACCAAGCCTGTCAGAGTTTAAGAAGCATTTGGACTATGCTCTTAGTCATGTGGTCTGAATTTTTTGGGTAGACCTGTGTGGAACCAGGAGTCAAACTCGATGATCCTAATGAGTGCATTCCAACTCCTTCCAAACTGGGATGTTCTATGATTCTACAAGTTATTCTTCTGTTCCTGTACCAAAATAAAATTCCATTTCTCATGTAATTTGACTGTGTGTTTTGGACTGGAAAGGTGAAAGAATCACAGCTGAATATGATTTTTTTATTATTATTTTTATTTTTTTTTTTTAATTTTAATTCATTTTTCTCCTCTCCTCCTGTTTTATTGGAAGGATTGAAATATCCATGAAATCAGTGGTCCAACTTTCTTATTTTTTTTCCCTATGGTTTCTAGAGAACCATGTCTTATTTAAATATTCAGAATTTAGACAAGAAATGCGAAGTATTTCTCTTCATTTTTTCTTTGAGTGCTTTATTCTCATTTCTACATGTAGACCAGCAAGCTCACCTCCATATGTGAATTTGATCTTAAGTCATATCTGCCAAGTCCATTATGATATTTTATATAAAACAAAAATTCTAAAGGAGCACTAAATATTTATGATTGACCAAATTAATTTGCATCTCTCCTATATTGTAATCAATTTATAATTCAAGCATAGATCTGAGACAGAGAAAGGGACAATAATAACCGTTGAAAGTCTGAAGTGACAACTTTATAGATTTCTGTAGTATCATGATTCCTTGGCAGGCTAGTTCAAGCTGCTCTCATTTTAGTGCACTCTAGGGATATGAGATGAGAAAACAAGCTTCAGTTCTCTTGCTAGAGAACTGTAATGTTTGAAAGGATAAATATCTGTTTCAGGCCTTGGTGTTAAATGTTTGGAAACTGTTTGGAAATGTTTGGAAACTGCTTGAAATCTGAATATTATTTGTACGTAATGGGAAACAATTGTTCAAAATAAGAAATAGAGCTTTTCTTTCATGTACAAGGCAAAAACCACCCACACAGTTATTGATGGTTTGTGGACATATATCTAGTCACCTAAGCGAATGAACAGAGGACATTTGGGATAACTATCTAACTGTAACAGAAGATATTGCAGACAAAAATACCTTCCAGCACTATGTAATTCAATGTTTGAGAGAATGTGTTTAGGACTTACATTTGCCACTTGTCTATTCTACGAAATGGTGGAGTTCAAGATGCTTAGGACAGTGAGGAGGGTGCACAGTAGACCCGCAACCATGGACGTTAGGCAGACTTGGGCCTCTTCAAGGATATGGTTGGGAGAACACTGTGAGATACAGCCATGGAGGGAAGGAAAACCGAGGACAGCTGACTGCTATTCAAGGATGACCTCCTCCAAGATCAAGAGTGATGCCTCCCAACAAAGAGGAGTTCAGGCAAAGTATCAGGAACCCTGCATGAGTGAACAAGGAGCCAAAAGGAAAAAGGAAAAAGAAAAAAAAAAAAAAAAAAAAAAAAGAGGATGGAAGCCTGAAGGCAATCAAAAGAGACTTTAGGGGGCTGGGACGGTTA
>NC_048926.1:32001221-32014289 GCF_011077185.1 Oxyura jamaicensis
TGAGGTCTCTTCCAACCTAGAAATTCTGTGATTCTGTGATTCTGTGAAATTTCTATTTCTATTACAGAATCACAGAATCATCTAGGTTGGAAGAGACCTCTGAGATCACCGAGTCCAACCTCAGACCTAACGTTAACAAATCTTCCACTAAACCATATCACTAAACTTTACATCTAATTGTCTTTTAAAGACCTCCAGGGATGGTGACTCAACCACTTCCCTGGGCAGCCTATTCCAGTGACTAACAACCCTTTCAGTAAAGATGTTCTTCCTAATATCCAACATAAACCTCCCCTGGTGCAACTCCCTCACCCTGTCACCAGGCACATGGGAGAATACACCAACTGCCACCTTGCTACAGCCTCCCTTCAGGTACCTGTAGAGTTCCATAAGGTCACCCCAAGCCTCCTCTTCTCCAGACTGAACAATCCCAGCTCCCTCAGCTGCTCCTCATAAGACTTGTTCTCCAGACCCTTCACCAGCTTTGTAGCCCTTCTCTGGATTCACTCAAGCACTTCCATGTCCTTCTTGTAGTGAGGGGCCCAAAACCGAACACAGTACTCGAGGTGTGGCCTCACCAGAGCCAAGTAGAGGGGAACAATCACTTCCCCAGGCCTGCTGGCCACACTGTTTCTTATGCAAGCCAGGATGCTGTTGGCTTTCTTGGCCACCTGAGCACACTGCTGGCTCATATTCAGCCGACTATCAAGCAATACTCCCAGGTCCTTCTCTGCCAGGCAGCTTTCTAACCACTCATTCCCCGTCCTGTAGCACTGCTTGGGGTTGTTTTGCCCCAGGTGCAGGACCTGTCACTTGGTCTTGTTGAACTTCATACAGTTGGCCTCAGCCTATCTAGATCATCCTGCAGAGCCTTCCTACCTTCGAGCAGATCGACATATTCTACTTCTATTCAATTCAAGTCTTTTCAACATCTGTCACAATTATGACTAATTTTTCAGTTCGAATTGAGACAGAATAACTATAGAACACTAAATAAATAGCTAACTTTCCCTTTTGAACACATTAGATTATTATTATTATTATTATGTTTAAATTGTTTTTTTGTTAACCATTGTTTGAATTGCTGTTCTGGGTTTGCAACAATAATTAAAAGATACAGCACTTTCTTCTTTTGTTGCTGTTGTTATTATTGCTAGTCTTTTTGAATTTCCTTCCTGTATCACATTAGATTTTTATCCTGAAAAAAAATATCTGAGTTATTATTTAAGGAAGTGTATTAACATTTTCTTTCTGGATCTCTAATTATTATAGTACTGGAAGCTTGCCTTGTCAGCAAGTCAGCTTTAAAAATCCTGGATCTGGAGAAAGATAAAATCTCAAGACATCCATTGGGCTATTTGTCTGAACAAGACTGAAGGGCTCAATCAGTCTTCTCCTGTGTAAATGTAACTCTGTCATCAAGCTCTAGAATAAACAAACAAACAAAAAAGTTAGAATTCCATTCACTTTTGTTCTATGGTGAACGTGTGCCACACAGTTGAATAAGATGTTGGAAACTAATTGTTACTTTTTGCCTCATTATGCTGTTGTAGCAGCAAACTTTATTGTGTAGAAAGATGTCCCAAGACTTCTCTTAAAAGTCTTAAAAAATCCTTTTTTTTTTTTTTTTTTTATTATTATTTTTAATTGAAGTTTTTAAGTCTCAAAAAATGCAAAGTTTTCCTAGTTTTTGTAAACTAAAAAGAAAAACACATAATTCCTCTATACTTCTTCTGTACCCCATATTCCCACCGTTGCGTACCTTTTTTCCCTTTTTTAAAACCAGACATTGTCAGACCATAATGAGGGAATATCTTTTCCACATAATGGGAACAAAAGCCACACACAGATAAAAGCGACTGTTGTGGATCTGTATCTCACTTAATAAATAAATAAATAAATAAATAAATAAAAATCTTGTGAATCAACACAAGAGGCCATAGGAACTTGTGTTGATGCTGAATTCCAGAAACTGAATGATGCTTCTTTACCAGAAACTGTCACTGGTCACTTCTTCAGTTTGAGTTCCTTGCTGTCCATGCTTTGACCCTAAATTTGATAGGACAAGATTTGTCATTTGTGCAAATTTAGCAGAAAAGCTTGAGAGCTTCATATGTGGTTTAGCTCTAATTGCATAAGGACAGGGGCTATATTCTTAGGGTGGTAGAAAAATATGGGACAATAAAAGGTATAGGAAAGGAAAGGTAAGAGAGAGTAGTAGAACACTTGAACATCAAATTGGCCCTTCTTTCGAAGAAGCAATGGTCTCCAGGCTGGGAATGTCAGATAAATAAATTCATTATGGAAATTATTTTAGGCCAAAGGTCTTCAGGAACAAAAAGTGGTCATCCACAGATCTCACTAGTGCTAAAGAACATTCAGGGAATGTAGAATCAAAATGGACAACTTGGAAATTGGTCAAGACTTATATCGTAAGATATATGTAGAGATCAATAATGAGATCATAAGGTCATAGCCTTGAGTGCTGACTGAAAAATGACTGAAAATAACACAGAGTTCCCTAATACCACATGTTCCCTATCAAGTAAAATAACACATGTTCCCTATCAAGTTCTCAGCAATTAATTGTCCAAGTACAAAATTCATGGGTCCAGTTCAGGCAGCTGTGTTATGGGATCTCTTCTGAGTTGAGATTTGTGAATTAGTCTGATTCAGGCTGATTCCATGTTAGAAAACAAACAATTAGAAAACAAACAAAAGCAATGCATCTTTTAGCTTCTCACCATTGATGTGCATAGTGAAAAGATCTGCTGTTGCTCTGCAACATTTGATAAAGGCAAGACTGCAATATCCATCTCTTGTAAAGACAGAAACAACCTTCTTGAATAATATTATGTAAATAAATCCCATCTGAGATTCATACTATATGGGAGGTTAAACTTTATAGACGTGCCTGAAACTAGAACTAGAAGTCAACTTGAATACTGCATTAAAAAAAAAAAAAAAAAAAAAAAAAAAGTTTTTATAAATACATAAACAGCAAATGGAGGATTGAAGAGACTCTCCATCTTGCATTGGATCCAGAGGTAAACATATTTATGAGAGATGAGGGAAAGGCTGAGGTACTTAAGGATTCCTTTGCCTTAGTCTTTATTAGTAAGACTGATTGCTGTCAGGTTACTTAGCCTACTGAGATGGAAGGTGGAGAGAGGGAGTTGAATGAAGCCTTTATAACCCAAGAGAAAATTGTTAGTGACCTACTACACCACTTAAGCACACACAGATCTATGGGTCCAAACAGGATCCACCCAAGTGTACTGAAGGAGCTAGGACAAGTGCATGTCAATAACTTATCAGCAGTCCTGGGTAAATGAGGAGGTTGCAGCTGACTAGAGGTCGATGAATGTGACACCCATCTGCAAGAAGTACAGGAAGGATGATCCAGGGAATTACAGGTCTGTTGACCTGATCTTCATGCCAAAGAAGGTCATGGAGATCACCTTGGGTGCCATCACACAGCACATACAGGACAATGAGGTGATCAGAACCTCTCAGTATGGGTTTAGGAAAGGTATGTCCTGACTGACTAACCTGATCTTCTATAATAAGATTTACTGGATGCAAATGGCTATGGATGTTGTTTACTTGGTCTTTAGCCTTTGATACTGTTTCCCACAGCATTTTGCTGGAGACTGTGGCTGCTCATGGATGTATTGTCCACTTGTTAAAAAATAAAAAATAAAAAAATTGAATGACTGGACCTAAAGGGTTTCAGTGAATGGGGTTAAATACAGTTGGGAGCCAGTCACAAGGTGTTCCACAGGGTTCAGTACTGAGGCCAGTTTTGTGTAATATCAATGATCTTAATCAGAGGATTGAGTGCACCCTCGGTAAGTTTGCAGATGACACTAAGTTGGGCAGTACTATTGTTCTGCTTGAGGGTAGGAATCCCTCTGCAGAGGGTTTTGGATAAGCTAGAATGATGGGCCAATTCTAATTACATTGCACTCAAGAAGGCTAAATGCCAGGTTTTGCATAACACAAATTGTTATGACAATCAGTATAGTCTCGGGAAAGTGTGGCTGGAAAGTTACCCAGCAGAAAAGGACCTGGGTATGTTGGTTCACAGCCAGCTGAACATGTGCCCAGATGGCCAAGAAGTCCAATGCCGTTCTGGCCTGAATCAGAAATAGTATGCCCAGCAGGACCAGTGACTATCCCTCTGTAGTTGCCACTGGTGAGACTGTACCTTGAATAATGTATTCAGCTTTCAGACCCTCAAAAGATATTGAGTTTCTGGAATGTGTTCAGAGAAGAGAAACAAAGCTGTTGAAAGGACTTGAAAATAAGACATATGTGGATTGGCTGAGAGATTGTTTAATCTGGAGAAAAAGTGGCTTCATCATTCCCTAAAACTACCTGAAAAGTGTGAGGAGGATGTTGGTCTCTTTTCTTAGGTGGCAAGTGATAGAACATGAGGAAATAATTTCAAGTTGCACTAGGGGAGGTTTAGATTGGATATTAGGAAGAATTTGTTCATGGAGAGAGTGTTTGACCATTGAAACAGGCTGCCTAGGGAAGTGGTGGAGATGCCATCCCTGGAGGTGTTTAACATACATGTGGAAGTGATGCTTAAGGTTTAGTGGTGGATTTGGTAGTGTTAGGCCAGTGGTTGGCCCTGATTGTCTTAAGAGCCTTTTCCAACATAAATAATTCTCTGATTTTTTGAGTCCATGAAAAGGGTTTTCTTGATTTTATTTCTAAAAGGCTGCACTTCATGCCACCTGGTAACCAGGTCTAAGTGTGCAGATAATATATGCCAACAGCCTAATAATGATAATATTATTAATTTTAATTAATAAATGATAGCAAAATGGAATGAAATATTAAAATATATTTGACATAACACAGTATTATGTTAGAGCTATCTACATTAGTAAAATCTGTATTGGGGATTGAAAAAAGTAAATTCCTATTTTGTTGATTGTATGTGTATACACATATATAATTATGTCTATATATAGGGACATTGATATAAATATATAGCAATTGTTATATATATATATATATTTTGATTGTTTATATAGAACAGATTTTTTTTTTTTTCTAAATAGAGGGAAATTCTTATTTTATTAAACTATATTGTTATTTTACTCATTATGCATATGTACTTACAAAGTAATATTTACACTTCTATGTACATATGTTTATATAAAAATCAAGATAGCAAAACATTTTATATTGCTCTATATGTTATTGTTATATGTTCAATATAAGTGTCAGAAAAACAATCAGGTGCAGTGGCAAAATTTCTCTTTTAGTTGTACAGAAAGTAGGGACAATAATTAAATAATCTTTTGGCTTCACAAGTAACAGAAAATCTAGTGGATGACTGGAAGAACAAGCCTATTTGCCTTGCAGTGGAGGGAAACAATAGCTCTTATAATGATAAATCATTCATTTTGGATCATCAGACATTTCATTTATAAAAAAGTGATAAGAACATATGAACTGTTTGGTATTGTCATCTGTAACACTCCACAGGAGAGAATATATATTCCAGGAAACACACACACACACACTCACCACTCAAACCAACAAATCAATCAAACAAACAACAACAAAAAAACTAATGGCAAGGGCAACTATTTGTTGAAATAAAAGTTCTATTGTTCTTTCATTATTATTATTATTAATTATTATTATTATTATTATTATGCAGATAAATCATCAGTTGTCATAGAGGTCACAAATCACAGATTTATGAGGTCAGAATGGAAACAACAACAACAACAACAACAACAACAACTACAAAACTACTCTCATGCATTCTGAATTTAGATACTCCTGTCACTGTGTACTTCTATGAAAATAATGTCTTCAAAAAACATATTAATTTTAAGCCTTGTGCAAAAGTTAGATAGTGGTAAGGAGCAGATAGCTATGAAAAATAATTAACTACACTTTGAAAAATATTCTGAGACAAAAAGATAGACTCACTATACTAGTAGCAGATGTTATAATCTAGATTCCATGTGAAATGAAACTTTGTGAACTTTCAGTGAAAGTTGTTAAAAATCCCAAACCTCTAACTTATTAATTTCTTCTTGATTTGAAAAAAATCAAGTTGGAAAAATACCAAAAATGTTACTGGTGCACGTTGGCATTTATTGCATCAATCTAGTTAAAATTTGCATGGTAATAAGGAAGAAATGCCAAACTAGTCAATCTTTCAGGTCTTTGCCCTGTTTTATGCTATGTAGATGTGTCCCATGGAGTGTTACATCCATTCTTATCTGGATCCTCCTGAATTAAGTATTTTTATCTCAGTTTGTTAGTTTAGAATCCACCAATGCAGAATATCAGAAATAAACGTTGTCAGTTAAATCACAACACAAACACAGTAGTTGGTATTCTGGACTATATGAACTGTGAGTAAAGAATTGACAGTACAGAAACATCACTATAATCCTGCTGTGACAGAACTGTGTCAAATCCTCTCTCAAGCTAGATCTGCAAATAGGGATGTATGAAACACACGTCAAATGCAACAAAAATTCTATTTCCCTCCACTGGAGATCTAAAATATTTTTTTTTACTCAAAGGGCAGAATTGCGATCCTCAGTATGTAATTAAGTAGTGCTTATAGATCTACACTTCTTTTCAAACAGAACAAAGGAAGGATGTTCCATATTTCTGTGAAGAGAAATTTCAGAGGGTTTTGAAGCACAGAAGCAGCAGGTGGCAGAGACTGAAGCTCTGAAGTGAGGGAACTTATACGGCTATAGGCTTTGACTCTGGCTCTGATTAAGCTCTTGATAATGATGAAAAAATAAAATTAGCCCAACCCTTAATGACCTCAAGTCACAGTGATACATTTCATCTGCATTTAATCCACACGTTCTTGACATTTTCAGTAGCATCCTACTGTATTATGCCTCTAAATAATCATACTGTCTTCAGTCATTAGTGTGAACAGTGTTATTTTGTATCTGGACTGCTTGCAACTGATTGTAATCAATTGAGTTAACGCATTAGGTTATGCTCTTCTAGGACATGGTTACACCAGCACTCTTTCTGGACGTAAAAATGATTTAAATGTTCTTGCCTCTATGGCATGGTAAATGTCCCCATCTACTGTGTTGATGCAACTGCTGTTGAAAAATCTGGGAAACAGGATCACGCAAATGATCCTATTCAGAAAAAGTGAATGTTCTCACTTTCAGATCTTCCCCTGCCCTAATTGGCAGGTGTTACATGTGAACTGTAGGAGTATTCTCATCAAAAAAAGCATGACCAGCAGGTCAAGAGAGGTGATTCTCCTTCTTTGCTCTTGTGAGACCCCACCTAGAGCACTGTGTTCATCTCTGGGGCCCCAGACACAAGAAACCCACCAAAACAAACACACAAACAACAACAACAACAACAACAAAAACTGCAAGATTTGTTTTGGAGGGCCTGGTTTGAGTCTTGGGACCCTAGGAAATGGCTTGAAGTTGTGACAGTGGAGGTTCAGGATGGATATAAGGAAACGGTTCTTCACCAAGAGGAGTGGTTGGGCACTGGAGCAGGCTCCCCAGGGAAGTGGTCATAGCACCAAGACTGCTGAAGTTCAAGAAGCCTTTGGACAATGCTGTCAGGACATGGACTCATTAATCCTTGTGGGTCCCTTCCAACTCAAGATATTCTATGATTCTTTAAAGACAGGTCATTACAGACTGCAGAAAAGCAACTGAATCATCGGTGTTGCTGGTAAGAGTGAATTGGAAAACTGGGGAGGTTTTAACTTGAAGCTGAGTATCACAACTCATTTTTTCACTAACATTCCTAACATAGCATGTCATCATGTAACACCCTAATCCAAAATGGAAAAGTATATCAAAGAGTCTAAGAATTGGTGAATTACAGTTTTGGTGGTACAAGCGCAGTAGGTAGTTATTATTTATCATCCTCTTTCCTTTTAGACTAATTTTAAATTATGTGTGATGAAAACAGTTTGTGTAGATACTGTTATAACTCAAGTATCAGTGGTTACCTGTCATAACAACTCAAATACCACTTCTGCTTAATATGCTTTCAGAAAACTATTATGAAACACCATTTAATACTTACCTGTATCAGGGGCAACCTATTTATATCAACATATCTGTGTGATTTAGGATATTTGTATTGCAATGTTTCATAAACAAATAGAATTAACAGCTTTTTGCTGCGATTTTGGTGTCAAGATTTCTTTTCAGTAGGTGAATAATCTTTCTCCACCACTGAGAGATGCTACAGTACAGCAATGCCTCAGTAGGCAAGAAAAAATTACATGGTAAGATCATTTAGATTGGGAAATAAATGGCAACATGAGCTCTTTGTAATAGTACTGATTATAGGTCAAAATTGACCACATGCTGCATTGCACACTTCAATACCAGTGATTAATGGGACAGTTTCTAAGAATATGCATCTTTCTCAAATGAACAAACATCACCAACACTTAATATACAGGCGCTAACCAGATGCATAAACTCTAAACACAAGAAATGAAAACTAACATTAACAAATGTGACAAAAAGCAGAAAAAAACATCAAGAGAATTAAACAATCAGAGGTGGACCAGAGTGGGTAAGACCAAACCCTTCTGTGAGCCTTGAGCTTCCAACAACGCTTTCTTCAATACTTCACTGTGTGTCAGGGTACTCTTCTGGTTAACACCAGTAAAAAGGTGGTTATCACTTTTCATCTTCCAAAATTATTCTCCCAAACTAGCATATGTCATATTGGTGGTGGGGTACATCCCTCTACCCTTAGGACAACCTGAAGGAAATGCTGCAGAACTGTTTCAGACATCTTCCAGAACATAGCTAATTCTAATTCATGCAGGAGATAATCTTAGTACTCTTTCTGCCTGTATAAATAACACAAATATTAATTTCTCTGGCCATTCAAAATCTACTATTTTAAATTGATTAACTAATAATTTATTTATTCAGTGAGAAATAAAACTTCGTTTTCCCTCCTTTGCTAACTGAATATGCACCTTTAGTTTGAAGCAACAACTCCATGCCAGTATGTATACATAAACAAGTGATAGAAAAATAATCTAGGTAGAATAGATTTGTATAGTTTAATGTTATTAACTAACACCAGCTTGGGGTTTGTTCTTCTTATCCATTCTGTCCCTTCTTTGCTGTTTTGTTTGTTTGTTTGTTTGTTTTTAACCATTTTTTTCATTTTCTTTCTTCAATTAATAGTAAAGGGTAAAGTAACTTCAACTGATTATCACAATGAATAATGATTAGGTGATAAAACAGTGGCATGTTGTTATAATTTTTAAACTTTTAGAACTTCTGAAAAGTTGAATATATCTGTCACACTTTTCTGAAAAAAAAAAAAAAAAAAAAAAAAAAAAAGTGGGAGAGTCTCTGCAGCCAGACTGCTGGAAGCTTTGGATCCTGTCTATGATTATAGAATGAATACAGTCCTGAAGAATTGCAAATTTGGAACTATTGGGAAAGAGTAATAACAAAAACTGTAGCCTGAGTAGTAAGGAAAAAAAAAAATCCTAAAAAGGCATCCAAAGAGGAAGAAAAGTATGAAATGTCTAGGTTGGTCAAAGCAGGAAATGCAAATACAGCGCTACACTAAGAATAGGTTAGTGCTCCTAAGAATTAATATTATTTATTTATTTATTTATGGAGTGGGACAGGGATACCCAATCTTCAAAAGAAGAAAAATAATAATAATAATAATAAAAAAAATCAGGGATTCTTTGGAATTAAAATATGTCAAAACAAACAAACAAACATGAAATCTATTACTGCTCACTAATGGTCTTTCTTATTTCACTGACCAGTTTTGTACTGAATGACAAAAAATAGTGTCATCCAACAGGCCTTTTCTATATGTTGGCATAAGAGAAAATCATAAATGAATCCAGTCTGCTGTAAGTTATACTTTCTTTAGCCCACTTATCAAATAAATTGCTGTATTTCAGATTTCTTTAAATTTCACTTGGAAATTCACCCACTTGAAAGAAGCAGAAAAAAGGATTGTGGCCTAGAAACCCTCATTGAATGTAGATACTAATTAAGTTATTAAGAATGTAGCTACTAATTAAGCAACTTCACTTACACTTCTTTTTTATTTATTTTATTTTATTTTATTATTTATTTTATTTTATTTTATTTTATTTTATTTTATTTTTCATTTTAGCTTGGATGTCTGTAAGTGGAATGTCTTTTCTAGAATGTAATTTTTGTGCACAATTTCTCACTCATACTTAATGAGCTAAATCAGAAAACATGTAAGAGAGTGCAAAATTTTCACATTCACAAGGTGCTGTCATTTTAGGAAACTCTGTAGAAAAGCTGCAGAAAAATATGTAATTTGCATTACAAAAAAAATATTAAGTCGTTCCTAATTTGTCTTTGAATTTGGCCCTATATCAGTTTTTTACATCTGGATTCCAAAACTATTGTTAGACTAAATGTCAAAAAAAAAATAAGATTTTCTAGAACATGACTATCGAAAAAGGAAAAGAAAAGGAAAAGGAAAAAGAAAAAGAGAAATAAATAATAATAATAATAATAATAATATAATAATAATAATAATAATAATAATAAAAGATTAAAATGAGGAAAATGCAGACCAATCAATCATTGAAATATTTGTTTTAAGGGGTTATGCCCAGAAACATTTTAAAGCAGTCAGAGAAACACCTGGAAAAGCACAGTAGGCACAGTGTCATTTAGGATTGCTTCTCAGGCAGGGGAGTTCATGCTTAATTACACAGTATCATTTGAAAATATTTCTGTTATGACAGATAAGAGAAATGCTCCAGATTCTGTAAAATTACTCTTTCAAAATACATCTGGAAAAGTTTCATGTAGAAGGTGAGTGGTTAACATAAATAATACTGCATGTAGGAAAATGACCAGAAAGAGTTCATTTTCTAGTAGCTGTTACACATCCTCCTCCTCTCTGAATTCCCTTATCAAGCAACATAGCAATAAGGAAGAAACAAAATATGGATTCAATTTTATTCAAGTCACTTTTGCTCCCGTCAATGCTGAACAGATAAAATATGATGAAAATATACCAGGAGAAATTTACATTTTCTATTTGCATAAGAAATGGTCAAATTTTCTGTCTGAGTTAAAGAAAAACACAGACCCAAGTTAAAGCAGAATGCCCATTTCATTATCAGTTTCTGTAAAGAAGAGATTTGACTGTGCATGTTCCATTGCCTCATCTCTTATACCTGTATTTCCTAGTGAGCTCTGAGGAAAAATCTCTCACCTACATTTATTTCTTCAAAGTTTGATAAGATTATGTGGACCATAAAAATTAGTAAAATGGCACTGTAACTGTCTCCATTTTATGAGGGCTTTGGTAGTGTGGAGGGAACTTCAGAATTAGGGTTCTCTTAAATTAGTCCTTAAAATTTGATTTCAGAGCATAAACAATCCAAATTAGGAGTTCTTGCTTTTCTAAAGTAACTTCTAGTAATACAAATGATAGTTTATAACACAAAAGTTAAAATATTTACCTTTTTATGCTGTCTTACTTCCCTTTCTCTTCTTTGTGTTTTTAAAGATCTCCCCCTTGTCTTTTATGTCTTTTATGTCTTTTATGTCTTAAGAAAATTTCAAGTTCTTTTGGAGGAGCTGGGTATTTGTACAACCCTCTAAAATGCAGGAAAGTCATGATGCATCATTATGCTAGCATAGCCTGATTGACATTGATGTTTCAAACAAGCAGAGTAGAAATTTGACATTAAGTACAAAGTATTCCACATGTGAGATGAAAAATGTATTTGCTTTAAAAATGCAATCATTTATTTTTATAAATTCATATACTAACAAGACAATGAAGAAGTTTTTGTTCTTCATTTTAGTGTTTTTACTATCTCTTCATTCCTCTCAAAGCACATGTCCCTAAGAAGACAGCTTTTATGGAGGAGTTAGAGGCAAAGGAGACCACAATCTTCACTGACAAAATAACTAAGAAAGTCTTTGAAATGTCATATTATTTTATAAAGGGTAACAAATTCTAGACTACTTATAAAATTCTTAAATAGTAAGTTATATTTCTTTTTAGTGACTTTTTTTTTTTTTTTTTTTTTTTTTTTTTTTAGGTGACACTTAGGGAAGCTGTCCGCATTCTAACTGGTAGTGCATTCATGAATTTTTAGAGGTCATGGTCATACAATATTTTTGACACAACAATAAACAATGTATAGCTAGATTGCACATTTCACAATGAACAATACACAAAAAAATATATCTAAATGTTGATTGAACATCTCTTATTCAGTCTAAAAACTTGTATGTATAAGAAAGAATTTAATTGTAAGCCAAAAAGCTATAGGAACCACCTTAAGACATTGTGCTAATTTTCTCAAAAATCAGTTTTCCACAAATTTTGGCAGAAAACTTCCTAGGTAACCAAAATATGTAAATGCAACAGGCTTTTATGGATTTTTGCCAGCCTGCAATTGAATATCTAACAGTCAGATTTCGACATACATTTGGAGTCCTTCCCATGTTTCTGATGCTTTCCAATCTCATTTTTCACCCTTTTCAGAGTCTGCCTTCCTGCCCCCTCTCCCCCACTTGCTATGGGGAATTATGCAATGTAGTTTTGTGTGCTCAGTTTGCCTTTTCCTCAGAAATCTTAATGTAATTCTCACACTTGTTCCACCCTTTCCCTCCACTTTAGCTAATAATAGCAAACAAATCCATAGGTCAGTGCTACCGCAAAAGCAAATTAAACTCTATAACTGAAAATAAATAAATAAATAAATCTTTTGTCAAATTGCACATAACCTGCTTATTTTCTTCCCTTTGAGCTGCACCACAGAGTTTCTTTGTCAGCAACGCTTGCATTTGAGAAAACTGTGGTTTTAGCAGAAACAGTCAGGACTTGCACTGGCAATCTATGAACCACAAACACCCACGGGGATCCAGGGGCACAAAGAGACAGTTGGGAAGTTTAGTAGAGTGTAGATTTATGGAACTAAGCTATTGGCCTATGATTCAGAGGAAAACAGACAAAAGCCCTGCTGAAACCACATGAGCTTCATTTACCAAGCATGTTTAAAAAGTCATAGTTTTA